>NC_142039.1:48438394-48590023 GCF_982192425.1 Myodes glareolus | reverse complement strand
GGTTTTGCATGTCCTCATATATGGGTTAGATTCATTTCTGAGCAGGTGTCAGCTCAGTGCTGAACTGTGCTGTAAGCGATGTGAGCAAGCTCTGCCCAGCTGCATAGAGCCTCTGACAGTGTCCTCTGTGTGACTATGTCTTCCTAAGAGCAGCAGCAACATGGATCATAGGCATGAAGAAAGTTTATTCCCTGTCCTGAGGCCACCAAACACTTTAGGCGACTCAAAAGGTTTGTCCTTTTGAAATGAAAACACATTACATTTGGTGAAGCTGCTAAGGGGAAGCAAGTAAAACAAGTACTTATTTTGGGTGCTGGTTTCAGCACCAACTACAGTGAAAGATTTTAAAGGGACACTTTCGGGTTAGGGAAGAGGAGGTTTGGCATCATATAGATTTGCATTCTTTTCCTGTGAACATACTTCTCTCCTGGTACCGATTGCTACATGTGAGCATCTTTCAAGACTGCCGTCCGTGCAGCAGAGACAATCTGAGATGACAAGAGTTTTCCACAGCTTGTGAGGATGCTGCCGAGGGGTGCACAGAGAAAGTCACAGCTTCAGCTCAGCATGAAGCATGGCTCTGAGAGGTTCACATATGGTGCCTCGACTGTTAGCACTCTTTCTGTTTTGTAATTCATGCTTCGAATGGAAAAATTACTCCTCTCCCCACAGCATCTGTGACTGGCAACTCTCGGAAGGACCTGGATGTGTGAACTTCACAGGATGATGAAGTGTATCTGACAAGAGGAGACACTTGCTTTCATTGTTTTCGGCAGCATTTCCTCAGGGCCCTATATTCGCAAACGTACCAATCATGGGTGCAGATTTGGCTAAATCAGAGTTGTCTGGGTATTTCTAAAGGAGACACTGGCCAGAAATCTCCAGGAATAAGAAAAAACAGAGTTGGGACATCAGAATGAGCCTTTTGAAAACTACTCATTAATTCCCCGCAGCATTGGAGCACACACATGGATACGTACAGGGATAGAGAAGAAAACGTACATAGGAACATGCTCACAATGAGAAGTGATAGACTGGCTCTCTTGTGAGTATTTGTTTATAGACAAAAGCAGCACAGTGAAAATCCATGTGACAAACTGTGCTGTAATTGATTGCTGTGTATAATTTTGTCCATCTCATGCACTGAAAGGTGGTCACGCCATGGACATGAGTCAACAGACCCTCTGTCTTCACACAAGGATTATACTTCCTTACTATACCACTTTTCCTGATTAAAAAAAATGCCCTACTGGGTCATGTGAAGGTTTAATGTTCTCCTGTCTTACAAATTATGACGTGCTACGCTTCATGTCGCTGATGTCGATGTTCTCAGATATTATCAAGTGGATAACTTTGAACTTTGGTGCCGGAAAACAATCATGGTGTTGCCTCTGTGCAGCACTGGTCCACAGATGAGAGGAAAATAGCTATTGTCCAGAAATCTTTCCAGAAGCCAAGCTACCCTGCAACCAGTGGGAAGTTGTTCCTGTAAAGAGGTGGAGGGGACCTTAGGGCAGTGCAAAAGTGTAGCAAGCACATCTTTTAGAGGTGGAGGGACACAGGGAAGATGTGGCTCAGGGAAGACAGGGAGATGCTCGAGCTGTAGACAGATTCTCTGTGTGGAGAGACCCCCACGTGAGAGAAGGGAATTCAGTGACCCTCAAGGCTTATGTCACGTCGTGAGTGAGGCCCCATTGAGTGCCTCTTTTCTGCCCCCTCACTAGTATTATAAGAGAACCCTTAGAAGGTAGTTCTATCACTGAACAGCAGTGTGATTTCCAGTCTGGGGTCTGGAACCCTATATTAGTTTTCTTGGTGTGATAGAACACCATGACCAAGGTGCCTTGAAGAAGAGATAATTGATTTGACTTATGATTCTAGAAGGATAAGAGTCCACTGTGACTGGAAAGCCCAGCTGCAAGAGACAGCCATGGTGGCAGGAGCAGAAAGCTGAGAGCTCACACCTTTAAACATGAGACCCAAGAAGAGAGTGATAGAAATGGGGGAAGGATTTAAGCTCTTAAAACTGCACCCCCATCCCATGACATACTTTCTCCAGCAAGCCCGTGCCTCCCCATCGCCTCTCCTGACAGTGCTATTAACCAGGGGGCAAGTGTTCAAATGCCTGAAGCTTTGGGAGACATTTCTTATTCTAACTATCACACAATGAGAACAGTCCCTGTGTGCAGGGCTCCTCTGGGTCTTAGGAACATCTGCACATCAATAAGTGAACAGTGATGATCCATGGGAGATGCAGCTTTTGGAATCCTTCCAAACATCCTCCCGTTCCTTGCTTCATTTTTTAAAAATTAGCTTATTTTTATGTGTTTATATATTTCACCCTCATGGATGCTTGAGTACTACATGCATGCCTGGTCCCAGTAGAGGCCAGAAAAAGGCATCAGAGTTACAGACAGTTGTGAGCTGCCATTTGCGTGCTGGGACTGGAGTTATACATTGTTATTAGTTGCAATGTGGGTGCTGGGAATTGAACCCTGGTCCGCTGGAAGAGCAGTTAAGAGTGCTCTTAACTGCTGAGATATTACTCCAGTCCCACCCCCATTCCTTACTTCAAATGCTCATCAAAACATTTACTAGAGAAGTGATTAATTGGCTAGGCCTGCCATAACAAAACAAAGACATTTATTCATGGTTCTAGAAGCTGAAGTCCAAGATCAGTTATGGGTAGGGCTAGTGTTTTTGGAGACCTTTGTCTCTTGCTTTCAGATAGTGTCTTGAGATAGATTCTCACATGGTCTGTATGTATTGATGTCCTAAGGAACTCTTATGAGGACCCCAGTCACATTGGATCAGGGTTGTTCCTAATCACTTCATTTAACATGAATAACCTTCGTAAGGATTCTGACTTCAAATGCTGTCGTATTTTATGGTACTGAGGTTTGGGGCTTCAGAGAATTCTAGAGAAGGGGCTTTATTCAGTCTATAACAGTAAGGACAATCTTCACCGATAAGTCTGAAGCATTGTTAATAGATTACCTGACTGGCCTTCAAGTGCCCTATCATCTCTGTTCCCCAGCTTCCCTGTGCCAGTCTGGCTGCTGAGTGGGGCACTGAATAGAGAGGCAACAGAGATAGATAGTGTGGCTTAAAAAAAATACTCCAGCACACCCTAAAGGTAATACAGCTCTTTATGTGATTCTTCTTTTCTCTTGTTATGATGAATCCTCCAATATAAATACCGATGATTTTTTTTTTCTCTTTAAACGGTTGTTGAACATTCAAGAGAATTGGAAATAAGAACTCGAGGGAGAGCTGGGTATGCTACGTTTTTGATCAGTTAGATCTCAAGCAAGAGGCGAGCAGAGTCATCTTAAAGATGACAGAAACCTATTCCCATTAGAATGCTCATGTAAGATGATCGTAGCTCCTGTAATCGGGAAAGAACTGTGTGATTGGATCACGGCATCTGCTTCCTTCTGCAGCGAGCAGTCACTTGTTTTGTGTATGGAATTTCCTCCTAATGTCCTTGAGGAGTTCCTGAGAGACCTGTTGGAATCCTGAAGTGAACGAGAAGTGAGCGAGCAGCCTGGAGACAGGCTTCCACAGCAGATATTCTTAACCACAAGAACAACAAACTCCAGGCCTGCAGAAACCAAACTGACAGTGACACAGATGAATGGCAGCAGAGTTCTTCTGTCTTTCTGAACAGCCTCGGAGACAAACTGGTTGAGCTGCCTCTTCTCTAGGTGGGAAACAAGAGTCTGGATAGTTTGTGGGAGAAATGGAAACAGAAGCCTTGATCATCCACTCTTAGGCAGCACTATCTTGTCCTAAAGGAGGATCATTATTTATAACACCTGTCTCAAGGAAATGCTAACAATTAACTTAACAATTGGGCACTTTACAAACAGGTATCAGTTGCAGATTTTTGTTGTTTGCTTGCTTCTTTCTTGCTTTTTGTTTTCTGAAGAGAAAGAAAGGGAATGGAGTTGGTCCAAGGGGAGGATCTGGGAGGAGTTGAGGGACGTAAAACTGTGGTCAGAATATATTGTATGAAAACATTTTTAATTAAAAGAAGAAACTGTGCACTTTAAATTAAGTATGTGTAACAAAGAGCAAGCAGATTTCAAGAATGGCCTTTAAGAATTAGGCAGTTTCAGAACCCTTCATTGCCCATTCGGCCACGAGGCGACTTTTTAGGAACGGAATGCCGTGGGGTATCTGCGATGTCATTCTTCTTTTAAATGTTTCCAGGATTTCAATTATGGTTTGCTTTTGTACTTCCCTTGTGTTCCATCCTCCAGCGCAAGCAAGTAGTAAAGATGTTTTCCTCTCGCTACCGTTGGTGAGCATCAAGAAAATGGATGTTTAAAAGTTTATGACCATCTTGAGTATGGAGACTCACTTAGGAGGCTGAGGCAGGAGAATCACTGCCAGTTAGAGGCCTGCCTCAACTTCTGAGCTGTCTAAAAAAAGAGAAAAACAGAAGGGGCCAATTTTGTATTGAAGGTAGCACACCTTCTCCTTTCCTTCCAACTAATGCAGGTGATATCTTTGCCAGCAGTCACCTAACTCCACTGTTAGCTTTTTTGTTCAAAGTTGTTGTTTTTCATTTTCTGTTAGCATATTATTTTCTAAACAAGACCGGGATCTGGGAGTACAGCTTAAGTGTAGAGAACGTTCAGTATTGCCAAGGCACTGGCTTCAAAATCCAGTGTTGGGACAAAAGAAAAAAATATTTAAATCTCACTTCTTTAATAGAAGGTCAAAACAAAACCCCATACTTCATCAATAGCAAATATTCTGCTGACAGTCAATGAAAAGAGAATCTATTCATCCTCACAATTTCACTAATAGATTACTTAAGAAGCCAGAATTTCCAGTTTAGCACGGGGTTTCCCACAGACACATCCAGACGCTACCTCTGTGCACTATGTAAACAGCAAACGATAAGGAAGAGAAACAGTTCCTCTTTCCTTGTTGAGCAACCTTGCAGCACAGAAGTGCTCAGTTTTGTTTAGAAAGAAAATAAGATAAAGTAGCATTTGCTCAGGGAAGGACGTGACTGTGGCCCAAGGCCCCTCTGTGTTCTAACCTGGGTTTCCACGTCTCAGCTTCAGATCCTCTGGCTTTGGTGCAGTTCTCTGCCAAGTCACCCCACTGTTGAGGCCAGGGAACCTGACTGCACATGGAAACCCTTTGGCAGACCTCAAGTTTCTGCAGGCCACACCTGGGGAGGCAGCGGGAGCTGGTGAACAGGAGACAAGACCGAACACTGTAATAACACAATGCAGTGTGTAATTAAGCAATTCCTGTGATCTCAGACCAAGGATGTTTGTTATTGTTTTGACCTTCTTCACCCATGTGTCAGCTCAAAGCCTGGCCAGAGCTGTCCTAAAGCTGAATCGACACAAACAACTCCCTATTACCTCCAGCTCACCTTTCTGGTACAGAGCCAGGAGCTTGGCTGTTCCCCCTGAATCGTGAGATCCCAGATCCAGCACTTGCTTTCCTTGTAGCACTGCAAGGGATGCCAGGACTGTGCAGTATGAGGAGGGCCGGTGTGGATGCAGTGAAAGACGCGGGAAGGATTGTAAGGCCTTTGGACTGGAAAGTCAGAGGTGAGTTTCCTAGGTCTGACACTTTATACACAGCATTTGAACCTTGACAGACTGAGCTATCAGGGACTCTGGGAAGTCTGCTCAGGTCTTGAGGACTCTTCTTATGAGTCCTTGTGTAGGCAAGGGGAGTGGTTCTAGGGGTCCCGTGGACACCAGAGCATCCCAGGATACTAATATCCCTTCTAGAAAATGACACGGTTTGGAGAACTCACAGTTACCCTACTTCTCATGTACTTGTGGGTCAGTGGAAAGTGAAGGAATAACGCTTACCGTGCACTGCACAAGTTGCCGGCAGAGAAAGCCAATGCATGGGCAGGACAAGGCATTTTTCTTCCCATCAGTGGCTTTGATCTGGGATTCACTGGAACCTTGGATGTGGTTGAACCCTGAAGATGAGGGGTTGATTGTGTTCTTTCTGTCAGCACCTGCTAACTCTTTTGGTGTTTAGGAGGTAACAAAGCATTCAGGGCAGGGCTCTGGTTTTGAATCTTGTTTTGCTCGATATTTGCAGTCTGCCCTTGTGAGAGCCAGTCAGTGCCCGGTTTCCTGGTCTATGAAATGGAAATAACTGAGAGAGCTCTTGGGGATGAGGGGTTTGTTTGTTAGGTGACAGCGCACCTAACCACAGGGCATCAAATCCTTGAGGGCCACATCTTACTGTCAGGCCCAACTAATCTAGCCAGTCCTCACTGGGCTTAGTGGCTCTGCCGTTATCTTCTGACAGAATGCGGGTCATTTCAGGCAGGGTGGAGCTCTGCGCTTCATTCTCAGGGACAAGATCTACATCAGGTGTTGGAGACCAGAGCAGCTATTATCTGTGAAATGTAGAAAATGACCAGATTTCTTAGTGCCTGAGTTGCATACACTTTTTGTAATTTTTTTTCCAGCCTTGGGGTCTACATCCAGGCTTCTGGACATGTGAAGCAATTTCTCTACCATTGAGTTACATCCTCAACTAGAGAGATCTCTTTCAAGGAAAGAATACGAAGTTGCAGTGCTATGGGCCAATTACCATTTTTCAGGTGAGGAGGAAGAAGCTCACGGGACCAGTTTGCGTCCAGTTTGAGTTTGAGTCCGGTGCCCAGATCTGGCCTCCAGATGACTGTTTTTCCCTCATTAAAAAGACTTCAGGCTTCCCGAGCCTTACTGCCTGCTGTCACCTGACCCATGCGGATTAGCTCCCTGCTCTGTGAGTAAAGTAGCACCCTGTACATGGCCTGGCATCATGGTTTCCCAGCTTTGAGGTGTCACAAGAACTGTGGGCAGCTCACATCCTGCATTAGGAACTCCCAATTTGGAACTTTTCTCAGGGTTTTGATAGGCAGTGCTGACCTTTCTCTGCCCATGCAGGTCATGGCAGTGGCTATGGCTCTTGGACATGTGATGAAGCCATCAAAGTCACCATGGACTGTGTTGTTGGGCAAAGACAATGCTTACAACTTAGACTAGGCTTTTGAGGTCACCAGGACAACGCAATGGTTCCCCATCTCTCAGATCAGTGCTTGCCATTCTTGCCTCTGATCTGGAATCCCTCCAGTCCTTCCCCCCAGCTTTCCACGGCTGGTGATCTCAGGTTCTCCTATCACACAGGGATCAGGTTAATGCCTGTTTATCACAGGGCACTGTTGTGAAAGGCATGAGGAGAAAACAGTCAGAGCCCCTAAAACTGCTGAGTTGTGTAACTAATTCTGCCCACATTATTAGGCCCAAATCCACCCCACTTGACAGTCCCACCCGTGACTGATGTCTGCTCTTCCAAAGAATGTGCAGTAACCACTGCTCACAGGGCAGCACATCACATCCCCTAGGCTTCTAGTGTAAGTAAACAATTAGAATGTATTTTTACAATGCTGAAGAGGAACTGAAGGCCTCCTCAGTGCCAGGCAAGTACTGTGTCTCGGCCTCAGTAACTCTGCATGGTTCCTGTCTTCCCTTCTCCATCACATATGCTTTGCAGGGGAAATCCTGTTGCTTCTCTGCTTCTGGTTCACTTGCTGGACCAGCTCCCCGAAAAGTCCTCAAACTGTTGTTTACATTTTTGGGTTAGCTTATACTTATAATACCTTAAGTTTTAAAGATTGTTTTAATTGTTATCACTGTATCTTAGTGAAATTGGTATATTTTAAAATTATGCATGACCCATTATTGAGTTTTTGGTGTTATTTATATGAGCTGAGCCAAGATCCTTGTCAGATACATACTTCACAACTGCATACTGCAAGCCTGTGTGTCTTGCCTTTGTATTTTCTGAATTGTCTTTTGATGAAGAGAAGTCTTCCATTTTAATGAAATCTAGTTTTAAAATAATTTAATGCTATTTTTTTCTATGAATTTTTTCCCAAGTCACATGAACACTCCTACACCTTTTCTTTTAAAACTTCATGGTTTTAGCTTTTACATTTTGGGCTATAATTCATCTCAAACTAATTTTGTGGATAGTATGAGAAAGAGGTTGAGTACAATTCCATCTGTAATGTGACCAGTTATCACTATTCTTCATTGAACTGCTTTACTACTTTTAGGAAGAAATGAAAACCATTTTCCATCTTATCTGCCTATGCCCCCCTTTTTTTCTGAATTAAATTTGATATTATAAAGTTTCCAATTTCTTTAGATTGATTTGCTATTTTAGATCCTTTGAACTCCTGGAGAAATTTTAGAATAATCTATTAATTTCTATAAAATCCTTTTGGAATTATAAATCTATAACTCAGTTCTGGGTGAATTGATATCTTTACAATGTTGAATCTCCCAATCCATGAACATAGTATATGTTTCTTCATCTATTTTACTTTTTTAAATATTTTCATTAGTAATGTACAATTTTCAGTGCTAAAATCATGCACATTTTGAATGTAAAATGTTCATTTCTGACTTTTAAGTTGTTTGCTTTCACTGTTAATTACTTTAAATAAATTTCCAATTGTTTATTCAAATATTAAAATTATACCAGAATTTTGCAAGTTGAACATGTGTGGTTAAGATATTAATGAATCTTCACAACAGTTTCAGTGACTATTGAATGCATTTCATACTTTAGTAAATCATGATATCCTCTGTAGAAAGACAGTTTCCCTGGCTCCTTTCCAGTCCTTTCCAGTTCTTTTTCTCATCTTAGTGCAGCAGCGAGGACTTCTAGTAAGATATTGAAGTGGGACAATAGGGTAGCTTCCTTGTGTTCTTCAAATTAGGATGGAAAGAAAAGCATCCAATATTTTACTTACTTTTATTTATAGATTCTCTTAATCAGTTGTAAAAATTTCTCTTTCATTCCCAGTTTTCCAAAAGAATTTAAAAGGATTAACACCTGTTAAATTTTTCCACCTATAGTTATCTGGTCTCATATTTTGAGTGCAATTTGTTTGACTGCCTAGCCTTTGAGATAGATATCTCTAAATGTTTTATCTTTCTTTGTTTCGAGAATTCAACTCTGAATTGAGAAGGAATTGAGAGTTCAATGAATTTTGAAGAACAACTCAAGTCTCTAAACTAAACAGAAGCAAATACAAGAAATTTTCTTAAAAAACAATCATCTGGCCCTTGTTTGATTTGGTAACATTTCAATTTTTTTATGAATTTATTTTTAAATCCAAAGTATAGTGCTTCATTTTTCCTCAAAATCCCTAGGCAGCCCTTCTCCTTTCTAAATCACATTGTGATAAAGATGTTCATACGCATTCAAGCCAAGTCTAGAATAACTCATGGCCAGTTCGCTTTAAAACCATTAGTTATGCATATTGCAGACCATCTCCCCCAAACTAAGTCACTGTGATGGTTTGTACCTTCCATTTCTGCTGTGAGCTCTGCTGCGCATGGCCAATACTCATCACTGTTAGTACCTGCCACGTTTTATCACCTCACAGGATCACTCAGTTATGAGATTTTATAGCCTGTCAGAAATAAAGTTTTATTTTATGAATCATTTTACACAGGCAAGCAAATCATTGTGCTGGTCAAGGGTGTTTCATCACAACATAATGATGGCAAGGAATTTTGGGATTACCTAAATGGTGGGTGCAGAACTTGAGATGTCATGGCAGATCCCTGGCGTAATCTGTTTAGTCTTTTATGAATGGTCATATACACTGTGCACCATGTAAATGCTGAGTATCTATTATCTTCAAAACTTATGAAATCTCCCAGATGTTTAAAGGCATTGAAAAAATTAACATAGTCACAATCCATTTTTGCTCTTTAGTTCTTTTAAAATAATAACCACTATTACAAATACTTTAAAGAAGTCTCCATCAAGCACTATTGGATCATAAGTTCACAGTTGGTACCATGTATAACAGGTATTCCATGAATCATAAAATTTAAATACCCCTTCTATTCCCTGGTGTGATTTCAAGGATATTTTATTTTAGTAAGGGCAAATAGACTCTAGATAATTTTAATAAACACATGGATCTTCCTTAATAAACACATGGAAGATCAAAGATTTTTTTTTATGTCTAGAATGCATTTTGGTGTGCAATGGAGTTGGAAGTGAGAGGAGTGCACCTTGGGTACCAGGGACTGAAGACTCTTGGATGAGGGACCCATGGATGTCATGGCAGGATGTAGCCTCTCTCAGGATCACTTTGGGGAACTCCTCCAGAATGTACCATGCTTGTCTGATTGAAATAATATTTCAAGGAATTCTCCTGTGTGCGTGTGTGCGCGTGCGCACACACACGCGCATGCACGCATGGGTTTATTAGGCAATGCATTAGTTAGCTAGCTATGGCTGAGCAATAAATTACTCTAAACTTAGCAGATTAAGATGGCAAACACTCATTACATCACAGTTTCAGTGAAGCAAGGAATATGCATGTGCTTACCTGGGTGACCGTAGCTCAAGTTCTTGGTCATGTTGCAATGAAGCTGTCAACAGGCTGTCATAACATGAAGGAGAGTTGTTAGTATATACTGAGGTATTTTGAAATAAGTATTTATGTGGACAAGCCGTGCTGATCTGACTAACATGTACTTTATCTTTCATACCTGCCATTTTTATGTATGTGTGATGCGAAATCTACTTTCTGATCAGGTTTTAAGTTCTTTATCTCAAAATAACAATTCTCTATCAGATCTCATGGTCACGGCAACGTTATATTATTTCAAGGGGATAATTAGATGAAGAAAAATCAGGCTTTAAAAAACCCATTCATTTCCATTATAAGCCTTACTCTGAGAAGATAAACACTGGTAGATTGTAGGCCAGCCATCCTCTGGGAAGGACATGGTAGCTAATGTCTTAGGAGTCCTCATTTAAAAAGACAAGGGAGGCCCAAAGAAAAGAGCTGCTGGCCTGAATCTGTCCAAGAGCAAGGAGGAGGCTGGTACTCATCTTGGGTCATGTCTACAACAGCTGCATCAGGGCAGCATGCTGGGTCACCCTTATTTACAAGGTGACTAAATTGAGGCTGAGTAACCTGCCTAGAGGTCATATGGTTAGTGTGGAATCAGAGCTGGCAATTCAGCTCAGGACATTGGGCTCCTACGCCCATTAGCTTCCCCAGCAAATCACTTGATCCGCCACCCCCCTACGGCTGGTGCGCTGGTGTGGGCTGGTGCAGCTCTTCAGGCAGTGCCCCAGCTTGTGTGGTTACGGTCAGGACTTTGTGGTAGAATGAGATCACCCTGTGATGCCCCTAGTGATGCTCCACTGAGGGGGTTGAACTGATGATGTCAGAGATGAGCCCCAGCCAGCCCTCTGCTCCCTTCCTCTTCCTGACACTCCTGTGCCAGTATGGTGACTCTTCAAGGTCTTGGCTGTGGGTTGAGTGACTTGGGAGTTGGGAGTTGGAGAATGTGACTCTGCCAGGGCCTCTTCCATGTGTTTCTTCCATACATCTAAGGACCCCTATGCACAGCTGGTCCACAGCCGAAGCCTCTTGGCCTTTCTGCCTCCCTCTGCCTATTCATAGTACAATAGTTGCTCCTTAGAGGTTCCATGTCCTGACATTTTATTATCTGTGATCAACTCAGGTGAAAATTAAAGAAACGATCAGCGGTGAGAACGACAGCCTGTGAGGTCGGCAGTCTAAGGCTGCATGCCTCTCTCCCGCTCATTGTGCCGGCATTGTTGCCCCATTTCCCAAGGAGCCAGGCACAGTATGGCAGGGGAAGATCTTCTGAGACACCGCAGTCACGCAACATTATTATCTCTGCTGTAATTATTTCATTTTTAATTAGTTTCAGATATTTCTCTTATAGTACCCAATTTACAAATTACACTTGGTTACAGTGATGCACGTAGAGGAAGAAATATAGTATTTGTATGGTCTGGTTTTATCTAAGGTTTCACACATCCATGGAAGCCTTGCAATGTATGCCCTGTACATTAGGAAGCACAGCCATGTGCTGGCGTGAAGGAAGTTCTGAAAGTCAAATGGTCATTTGAGCTGTACATGGGAATAGCTGAGTACCCCCCACTGTCAACTCCATGGCAGAGGCTGCTCAGCTGAGGCCTGTGGCACTTGAGAAATCACTCAGAAGGCCCTTTTATTCCTCCCCACACACCACTACTCTCTGTTATTCTTTTAGTTATTTGGAATGTAATTTTGTAGGCAATTTTTAATGTCATAACTGTGATAAAGGGCCTTTTATTCAGACCCTACTTTTCTCTTCCTTAATTCCTAATTCAACTCTTCTCAGTATCTAGCCATTTCATATTGCATAATATTAGGCTTTTAACAGATCTGAAACTTTTTCCTAATTTCCTCTTGTGTTCTATTCATTATTTGTATTTTCATTCTCCAAACTAGTCCAGTGGGTAGAGGAGGAGACAGAACTAGGCGGACGTGTGTGTGTGTGTGTGTGTGTGTGTGTGTGTGTGTGTGTATACACAAAGTATCTGAGAAGGTATCTGTCATAGGCCTCATTGTGCTGAACTAATGTTACCTCTTGGTTCTAAGTTGTTGACAGACAAGCACATTTACAGGACAAGAGAGGAAAAAAAAACAAACAAGGGCAGGCCCAGTTATGTGATAAACTAAAACAACAAATCTCACATGACACACTCTACAAAGCCTAATCGCTATTGTGCCCAGGGTAATTGTCCTAGAGACACTAACTCTC
Source organism: Myodes glareolus (assembly GCF_982192425.1). NCBI lineage: Eukaryota > Metazoa > Chordata > Mammalia > Rodentia > Cricetidae > Myodes > Myodes glareolus. The sequence continues at coordinate 48,577,376 of NC_142039.1, read as the reverse complement.
CTAAGAGTCTGCAATTAGTGCAAACGTCACAGAGTTCATAAGAACCAGCAAGACCGCGGCTTGCCTCTAGACTGGTGCTTGTCCCCGGGAAAAGAACAATCTTTGCCCCTGACCCCTCTGCGTTGTATTCAGTAACCAGCACTCTTCCTCACACATGCTGACTTTCATCCTCACTCAGAGGCCTCATCCATCTGTGACAGCCTGCCCCTCCCTGATTGCCTTGCTGATGCTCTCTTGATCTTGTCCTGGGTCTTGGCTTCTCTAAGCTTCATGATATTTGTAGCTTCTATTTCCTTGACTGAAGACTCTGAAGCAGGGGCAACTTGCATCATTGGGGGAAGAGGGACTGGAGGAGTTTGGGAGCTTAATACTAAGGCCCTGGCTCTGTCGTGAATCTGAATTAAAGGGACCTGGGAAATGGGGAGCTCATAGCTGCAGGATGGGACCCCACGGTATGGAGCATGCACTGCCCTGAGCAGCGCTCTAGGACACAAGCAGCTCTCTTAGTGGTTTCTCTGAGACCTGGTTCTTCCAGTACATAGACAGGCAAGACAGGATTTGGGCTGTGAGTTCCCTTCTCCCTGGAACTCACTGAAAATTGCTTGACTGGATGAAAAGAAAGGGCTTTTCCCGCCCGAAGTTTCCTGTATGGAGAAGATCTGCAGTTCAACACTTGCTCCTTCTCTGAGGACCATCTACCCTGCCCGTGACCTGAGACAGTGCCTGGTGCTTCTGAGTTCTTGGCATCCTATTCGAGAATGAAATAGAGATGCACATAGTCTGTAGAGGAGCAAGGAAACTTTATTCAAATTAAAGTGATTAACAATTAGAAAGGAATACACTGTTGAGACCCACAACAGCCCACATGAGTGAGGGAACTCAAAGGCCCTCATCATTATTTGGAGCTTCATTTTATGGTGGTTAAGAGGTTATTAAAGGGCATAGTTTTGATGGTCTTTATTTTGATTGGCAAATTAAATTATATAACCATTTTCCTATTGCGCATACCCCTTCCTATAATACATCTCATTTTAATTATTTACATGCCAAATGATTTGTACATATATGATGGTAAATACTGTATTTTCCCTCACAGTTCTCTTGGAGGACACGGTTTGGGCATATGTGAAGAATGACAGAATGCAATCAGTCTGAGTCTGAGGTTTGTTAATGGGAAAAAACACTCCCTTGCTCAGAGAAGGGTATGCATGTAGCTTGATGCCTGTACACGTAGGTAAAGGTCTCAGGCTGCCAAGTATATTTGCAGAAGAATGGTGTGTGAATAGCTAAAGCCAAGCAGAGTCCCAGGTTGCTAAGCTATTCCCTATGCCTGTCTGCCTTATTTCCACTCAGTTCTCAGCTGCAGCAGAAATAAATTCAGATTAATTCCAGAAGAAAACCTATGTTTTCAAAAGTAAAGAGAAGAGAACAGCCTCTCTGTAAGGACTGCAAGGTTAGGGCCAGTTTTAAAAATGATATTCTGGCTGGGTACAAGGCTATGTGGACATAAAACTTTACCTATAGTCCTGTTATCAAGGATGGATGTCACCTCTGCTAGGCTGGATGACTGACACTTGTGTAGGCTAGGGGATCTCTAGTCAGATGGTACCAGGCTCCACCTAGCTTTTTGCATGGTAAGCTCCTGTGTCACAATCAGGATTGGGCTTACTGGCCCAAATCCCCTCCTATGCCATTGATACCAGGGTGGCAAGGACTAATATTACCAAATGGAAAGTTTGGGCCTCCATCAGAACATGCAAATCAAACTTCCTCTGAGCAGGAAAGAAGACAAGAGAGTGACTGCCAAAAAAGAGTCTCAAATATCCACGCTGTGCTACCCGCAGACCTTTGCTTCTTCACACGCGTCCTTCCTGCTCTGATGGAAGGCACTGCAGAGGAAAGCCTCCATCCTCTCTGGCCACCTTGTTGGTCCACGCTGAGGGATCACTTACACCGGGGTTCATGCACAGTAGAGAAAGTCTACATGGTCTGATTTGGGATCACTGCAGGTGGCCCTCATTATTGCTTGTTCCCAGGCTTCCTTTGGGAGTCTTTAGAAGGCTGTCTGCTGTGATCTGCGTGCAGATCACGCCATCCAAACCCATGGAAACCTGGCCACCAGTGTAGCCCTGGAGGGAGGGAGGTCCTTTAATGTAAACTAAGGCCTGTCTCTTCAGGCTGGATGAGATCTTTCAAGAATAAGCTGTTTAAAGGCAAGTCACCTCCTTTGTTCCCCCTCTCTCTGATGCCTATTCACCTTCATCCTCACAACCTTCCATCATGGGTGGCCTCTGCTTGTCAAGACAGCGTGAGGCCATCGTTACATGCGGCTCCCAACCTTGAACATTTGTGCTTCCAGAGACTTGGGCTAAATAACCTTTGTTTGTAAATTACTCAGGCTCGGGTATTCATTATAGCACTGGGAAATGGACTGAAACGGTGTCCCAGAAATATTTCCAACTTTGTGATTCTTGCTTCTGTTGCTCAGATTCTTCTGTCCCCAGAGCTAGGCTCCCACGTTTCCTTGAAGTCTTTCCATTCTTCTCCTACCCACATCTCCTTTTCTGGCCATCTTGGGTTAAGACCAACATAACCCTCATCGCTTCTCACTTATCTTCTTGTTCCTTCAGAGCAGCAAAAGGCCTGGTTAACGTCTCTGAAACACTAGCATCCAGTCCAGATGAGTTAGGCAAACATTTTGAAGACTTATATTCAACACAGAAAACACTTTGGAAACAAACACATGTGTGTTCTGGGTGGTATTTTACCGTAAATGTCTATCAAACCTACAAATACGTCAGCCTCAGAATATACTAGAGCCAAAAAGCTTCTAAAGATTTTTTAAAGGGATTAGCAATGCATATGAATAGGACCAGGTATGATAATTATTCCTGCAACAGTCTCTCAATGGGCAATTAGAGGATTAACCATACAATTTGATCAAATGTTCAGGCCATTTATACACTGTACTTAACAGGTCTAGGAATATATCTATTTGTCTTAATATAACAGTCATCCTTAAAAGAATCACTCAACTGAGTCATTTACCACCATTAATTAAATTGAAAGCACTGCTACTTGGCATAACACAGCAAAACATAATGATTTTTCTGTCTCCAACATCACAGAGAACTTCAGGTCTCCTTGGAATTTCACAACCATAACGCATTAGTCCTGTGTGGATGGCGGCTCCAGATCAAAGGCCTTGCGTATATATACACACACTTTATGTACAATCTGTGTAAGTCTTTTGTAAGAAAAAATGGTATGACTAAAGGTTAATTGTAGAACTACAAGGAACAATACCGGGAGAACTATTAACTTGGGTAGCAATGAAGACACAGATGTCCAGATCTTAAAAGCAAGCTTCCTGCTTTTAGCAAGTGAATCACCTACATTATGAACAGAGTTCCCTTTATAAGAGAACTCAGAGTTTCCTAGTCAAGATTCAGCTCGATACTCTGATTTAGCTATTTCCTTTACAAGAGACATTTGCTTTGAAAATATCATGACTCTTTATAGTGATTATATATCTGTATATTTGTTCCCTAAGGGGCTTCATCCAAAACATTTATTACCTCTTGTAGGTTGCAAAATCCTTGGGACAAAGTTATGAAAGCCACAGGTCTTTCTGCTGCTATTCTCTCGTAACCTCAGGGGCTTGGGCCTTGATACAGAGTGGATGTGGTTGTTTCTAGCTTTGTCGAGTGAAACTTCAGTTTCCAGGCAATGTCACATTGCTCGTGAAGCATGAGTTCTGTGGGTCATTTGGCAGGGTGAGAGGCCTCCAGAACACCGAGTCTGCTTCTTCCAAGGTATTGTAAAGAGTGGCCTGGAATTCCTTCTGTCAGAAATGCTGGCCTTCTGCACCTCCACCACAGTTGTCTTTGGGGGATTGCTGTCAGCCAAGAGTTAGGAAGTAGCCGTGTTTGTGCACACTGTTCTCTCTGGGAAGAAGAAACCTCTGAATAAGGATCTACTTCTTGACATATGTGTGCCCTGTGCAAAGATACAGCCAAGTCTGCCCATTGGGCTCACTGAGGCTCAAGAGGGTGGGAATATATCTGGATCATTTTGTTGTTCTTGATACCTGCAAGGAGCTCGTGAGGACCAAGACTTTAATCAAACTCAGCAAGGTCCTGATCTGCTCCATCTTCTGCCAGGGTGACCTTGAGTGATGGTGGATAAAATTTTTCTATTTCTGTAATTCTTGACTTTCTTATTTTTCTTTCCCTCCTCCTCCTCCTCCTCCTCCTCCTCCTCCTCCTCCTCCTCCTCCTCCTCCTCCTCCTCCTCCTCCTCCTCCTCTTCTTCTTCTTCTTCTTCTTCTTCTTCTTCTTCTTCTTCTTCTTCTTCTTCTCTGTTTAGTCAAAGCAGGGTTATGCTAGGTTGTCCAGACAGCCCTCAAACTTTCAATCCTCCTGCCTCAACCTTCCAAGGACCAAGATTCTAGGTATTCCTGGCTTATTTTTCTCATTGAAAGTGTAGAAAAGAATGTTGGTTATGTACATTCATGGTGACATTTAAATTCAGTGTTTCCAAAAAGATATTCAGTTCAGTAAATTATTTCCAGCTGCTTCAATGTAACCCCATAGATTCTGTTGTTTGATTTATATTGCTTATTTATTTCTGTTTATAATCTTTCATTTTTTAAGTTGACAAGTAATAATTACACACATTTGTTGTATTGTGTGATACCTCCAGGAATGCACATAACACATTGATCAAACAGGAGTAATTAACGCCTCTCTTTCCTTGTTTGTTTACTGTTCTTTGTGTCTGGAGCTGCTACACACCTAATTGTATTCTTCATAAAACATGTAACAGGTTGTTGTGAACTATGATGTTGCGTTAATACTCCTGCCTTTATTTTGCTGTCTACTCTCCAGTCTCTCTCTTCTCTCCCTTTACAGCTTCTAGTAATTACAACTCTCTTTGAAAGACCATTAGGGTTCACATGTTAGTGTAGGTAAGTGATAGCTGCCTTTGAGCATCTGGTGTGTTTCACTGAGCTTTGTGTATTTCAGCTTCATTCCTTTTTTGAGGCTGAATAATATTCCATTGGATATATACACTATAATGTCTTTGTTATGGTGGACAGCATATGTTAAGGGTTAAGCATATATCCTGGTTTCTGTGACTAGTGCTGCAGCGACTATTGACAGTGTAGATGTTTCTTCAGCACACTGCTTTGATTTTCTTGGCTATGGACCCAGTGATGAGACTGCTGAATCACATAGTGGTCCATAGCATTCTCCAGAATACCATACCAGTCACATTCCCAATAGCAGTGCAAAAGCTCTCCTTTCTCCACATCCACACCAAGAGCTGTTATTTTCCTGACTTTATCTTTGCTGTCTACAGTGAAAACTGCAGCCCAGATAAGTGAGACCATGGCAGCTGTTCTGGATGGACCACAAAGCAGCACAGCAGATGCAGAAACAGCTGTAGTGATGCTCAGAGCCATGAGTGCTCTGTACCCTCCACCCGACTCAGATCCTGTGAGGAGGAAAAGGAGAAAGATTGCCTTTTGTAGCATGATGGGAAGTGGTTAAAGGTAACATAGCATTGCGATTTTTAATGGGTGTTATTATAATTTCATAATGCTCTTGGAACATGGTGTCCCCAAACACATGATGGAGGAGCTGCTGTCGGTTACACCAGGTTTCATTTGTTTGTCTTCTAGCGAGTTAGAAAACCAGAAACACTTGTACTCACAGAGATTACCTATGGAAAAGGTCAACAAACCATTCTTTTTCTTGCACAAATTTCTCCCCCAGGCGTAATCTCAGGAGTACATATACTGTTGAGATGTAGTGACTCTGCAGCTCACCAATAGAGCCCTGTAGAGTGAATGGCATCAGTGTTCATTGTCAACACTATTGTGTTCCTACTGTGCTTAGCAAGCAGGAGCTAAGGCAGAGAGTAGTCTCTATCTTTTAGGAGCTGAAGATTAGAACATGGCAGTACACAGTGTTGTGTGCTCAGTGTCCTAGGAGTAAAGCAGAAGATGAAGCTCTTTTAGCAGAGAAATTCTAGCAAGACGGTGGGACTGACTTGAGCCTCAGGCCCATGGGTAGAGAGAGGAGGTGGCTCCCCGACTAGGCATGTGAGGATGCTCGTGCCCATGGGGGCAGATATGGCAGTGAAGCTAACTTAAAGACATATATGGAGATATGGAACTATGTCTTAGGGTCATGTCATGTAGGAGAGATGGATGTTAGCCCTATTCGGACAGAGATGAACTGGGGGATATGAGACAGGCGATGCTAGGTACAGGTGAGTGTGTGTGTGTGTGTGTGTGTGTGTGTGTGTGTGTGTCTGGTGGGATGAGGGGTACTGGCCTGGAGTCAGGCCACAGGGAAGGAGTTGTAGAAGTGGAGGAAAAGGATGTTATAGAGCAGTGGTTCTCAACCTTCCTGATGATGTGACCCTTTATTACATTTCCTCATGTTGTGGTGACCGCCCAGCCATAAAATATTTTTTTTTTGGTATTTCATAGCTGTAATTTTGCTGCTGTTATGAATAATAATGTAAATACCATGCAGGATATCTGACATACAACCCCCTAAAGGGGTCGTGGTCCATAGTTTGAGAACTGCTGCTATTGAGGGGGACGGATAAACGATACTTACAAGGCGCATGGGCAGGTGACGAAGACATCTGCAGTTTGTGGGCCTGGAAACTTGCAAAGTCATAGTGAGAGATAAGAAAACAGGGGTGGAGATGTTTGAGCCACTCGGTGATTTTTAAATAAACCCCAGGGCGGGAAAAGCCGTGCTTAGTCAAGGAGGAGCCAAGGGTGAGGTAGGAACCCGGAGTGGCGCAGACTGTGTCAGCGAAGGATCCTGGGATATCAATAGTGAAATGAGCAGCTGTGACCTGGGCCACCCTCACTGCCCACTGGCTAGACTCCTGCCTCATTCGTGACTTCACAGGCTTGCAGAGAGCATGCTCAGATGTTGACTTTATTCCTGCCATGCTTTCATGGCTCCATGGTTACTGGGGAGTAAGGGGAACAGAGAAGGTGACCCACGGCACAGACTTTAAGCTTAAGAAGTTCTGGGGCTCTTACACCTGTTGTAGTGTGACAAATGTTTTGATCACTTCAGTTATTATAACCATTATGCAATATGTGAAACCCTCGTGTCTTACATCTGAATATATATGAGAAGTGTGTAGAGTAGAAAAGTCATCCTCAGTACCATAAAGACTGAAAGATCAGAATGAAGAAGTTCACACTAGGAAACACAGTGTTCTTGCCTTACACAAGTTTGGGAAATGGTGACTTTCCAGAGCCCGCTATGCACTGAATGCGCATGGCTGCCCAGGGAGATCATGGAGAACCTGCATGTCTATGATGCATATGATGCCTGTAAAAGGCTGCTGGTGAAGAACAGTTGTGGACTTGCATCAGATCCTTGCTTCTGAAAGTGTTTGCAAAGACTGTCCTAGGAATCCCAAGGGACCTGGCTGCGGTGGGTGTGGCCATGAGATGCCACTCATTCTTCAGCTATGACTCCCAGAGCCTGGTTCAAATTGGATGACCCAGAGCCACAGGTGCTTGGAGCAGGGACTGATGTGTGACTGAGGTCCTGGGATGGTTCTCTGTGTCCAGCACCTCTAGGCATCGGCAGGGACTTCCTGTCCAGCTTACCTTGGTAAAGAGTCTGCCAACAGGCTGTCTTTGCATGCATGTCCTATCTCCCACAACAGATAGACTCAAGAGCTATGCCAGGTCTAGCCACCTGCTCCTTCGGCCAGGTGTGGATTTCTCATCAGAAACGAACGTCTGTATCTCTACCTTGAGAATCTGAACTAGAAGCGTAGGATTTGTGCCAGCTGGGGTGGGAGGAAGGGCAGCGGAAAGACTGTAGAGCTGAGGCGTGAGGCTAAGGACCAGGGACAGTGGGAACCAGTATTGCAGATGCACAGGAACAGGACACCTTGCCAGAGGGAACAAGGTAGACAGAGGAGGAGGAGGGAAAAGGGGGAGGGAGCAACAGGGGAGGGGAGAGAAGAGAATGAGGATGAATATGCTACTTCTTGACTTTCCTTTCTTATGAGGTCAAGGTTCCACAGACAGGTTCACGGAGTTCCTATTTTTCCAGACACCAAGGAAAGAAATATTTCTTCTGCCCTATTTGATAATCAGGCTTGCTAGACCCTTGAGGTTCCCAGTGGTACACAGAGATCATATTTAGGAAATTCTACCAAGACTGAGAAAGCCCACTGGCTTGTAGTGAGTGTGCACACAGAAGCCGGCTACTTCTATGGCATTGTGGATGCTAAGGGAAGCAATGAGCTCCCAGAGCCTCTCCCAGAGCACTGGGAATGAAGATGGAGCCTGTGTACTGAGGAAGACTGAGCAGGCAGAGGCCCAAATGGTGGAGAGACACCAGCTGGTAAGGTTCTGACGTTTTTTTCTACAACCACTGCAGGTATATTTATAAAAAATAATATCTTTGTTTATCTGCAACATGCAGTATGTTATGTGTTGTGTGTGTGTGCATACATGCATGGATGTGTGTACTTACTTCATATACATATATACATACATATATGGAGACCAGAGGTTAATGTCAAGTACCTTCCTCAATACTTTGCTTTGGAGACAATGTCTCTCACTGAACTGGAGCTAGCTGGTTTAGCTAGACTGACTGGCTAGTGAGTCCCCAGGACCCACCCGGGTGCTGGGGTTACAGATGCTGGACACATGTATGACTTTTTATGGGGATGCTGGAATCCAAACTCCGGTCTTTGGCTTGTGGAAAGAGCTCTTTATCCACTGTACCATCTCTCCAGAACCCTCATGCAGCTTCTGGCTCCACACACAGACTTACCTGATGTTTCCAGCTTCAGATGGTATGGAGGGCTCTTTGTTCTTCAAGCTTCTATGGTTTGTATCTGTGTCCTGAGGTCCACACTCTGATGTGGATAGAAAAATGACTTGAGTATATCACTGATGACTTTATTTTATAATTAACATCTGCTTTTCGGCTACATGGAAACTTACTGTACAGCATTCAGCATTTAAAATACTCTTTAGGTTCTTTAGATAATACAGGGCTGTCCAACTACAAAAGCCTCCTTACGCTGTGGTGGTAAACTCTAAGACCCTTCAGAGAAAGCCAGTCTTATTTTCTCTGTGGAGCCAGCCTTGAATTTAGGTTGGATTAAATCCCTCTCCTTACAACTATCAGACATTCTGGACAGTGCCTCAGGATAGCTCCCAACGTATGCTGTTCCCAGTCCCGGGCAGCTCAGGGTCTCACCTCTCTGAACCCCGTGACCATGATGAAGATCTTAATACTGGTGGGCAGTGCTGATCACAGCTGCAATTGTCCTGTCCGTGAGCTGCATGGATTGCTTTGGAGTCATCCTGTCAGGAAGGGCTTCGTAGGCTCATGTAGCTGGCCCTTGCTGTGGGTTAAGTTTGCAGTGACCATGGTCCTATGTACTGTGTGATGTCTTGTAGCTGACATCTGCAAATTTCCTCTTGGTTGGGTCCATCCTGGGAGGTGACTGTTCTTTCCGGTTGAGAACCACTGGTATAAATTAAACAACCAAGATGACTTTTTAGTTTTTACTTTTGGTCAGGAAGGGGTAAAGTAGAAACAAAACAGCATATTCTAACACTTCATATTCTATATTATTGATTTCACTTTTATTCATCCCCAAAATTATGTGGGGGAGGTCCACAGTGTTCATGTATTTATGGAGATCTTAAAATATTGTTGGTACCTTGAGGCCAAGTTAATAAAGAATTTAGTTTGTTTGGAAGAGCAGCCGTACCTGTCCTCAGGTACCCTAGCAACCTCCAACAATGGGGTGCCACGAGCGGCTGTTGAGTGAGCACCTCTCATGGATGTTAAGGGAGCACCTCTCGTGGGTGATTTCCGCCTCTTTTGAGGACGCCACCTGACCATGGAAAGTCTTTAGAGTGAAAATGTGGATAATGGTGTCAATTTGTCCCGAACACCTGAGAAGCTTCTCGCGTGAGTGTGAGTCCAGCGTGATGATCTAAGCACAATGGCTTAGATAATTTGAGCATGCTAACCTGTGAACTCAGATCCAAGGAAGGAATCAAGGAGAGGCTTGTCCCATCAATCCGTCAACAGTTACAGACAGGAGACAGGAGGAAGCACACACGGTCGCAGCACGGGTGTGCAGTGTACCCCAGGGTTCTGCCTTGTCAACACTTCCTGGCTTTTGCCTCCAGGCTCGTTTCAGGGACCATATGGGTGTTAGACCTGCACAACTGATGTGCTTTCCCCATGTTGCCGCTGCATGCCTTCTCTTGCCTTACTTTGCAGCCTTGAACAGAAAGCACCTGTAGTGGACCCAGTAAGCTTGAGACATCTTCGTTCTGACAATGTCCCTAATTCCTGAAGATCCCTGAAGTAACAGGTTCAGCGAGGAAGGGCACTGGGTCCTGGTGGGATTGGGGTAGACCCACCGCATGAGTGAGCACCATTTGCACAGATCTGTTCTTGCTCCCTTTCTTCTTTCTCCCTTCCCCTTTTCATCTCTTCCCCCCACCCCCTTTGAGACCAGGTCTAGCCCAGGCTGATTTCTTTCTTTTGACCCATCTACCTCAGCCTCCCAGGTGCCTGCAGGGTGCATTACTATATATAGCTCTTGTCCTTCCATTTATAAAGCCAAAGACACACCTGAAGATTGTGGGGCAGGGGAAGGAGCCTGTGGTAAGTTCTAAGTGCCCAGAATTTTAATGACTATTGCCTGGAAAAGTGCTGTGTCCTTGGAACCTAATGGTAGTACTTCGGGAGAAATCAACAGGAAGTAGATCCTTAGCTGGTCTTGGATACAATATTACTAAAAGGAATGCCTTTCTCCAGAACTAAATGTCTAGGCTCTCTCCATCAGTGAGCCCAAGATCAAGTGGTGACCAACTGCTTTGCATTCATATTCAATTGAGAGCTAAGTATTTCTTTTCAACCTGGTCATCTTTTGGAGCCCTGGAGTGGCTCTGATCTTGGTGAGAAGTGCTTCTCTGGATGTACTTGATATGGGCACTGTCAGATCTGTGGCATCAGCAGCTTGGCATGCTGCAAAATGGTTGGTGTTGTTAAATATCCCACTTGGTTGGACTCCGTGTTTCTAGATCTGGGATCTCCTCCTTCTCAAGGTGAAAGCTGCTCACTCCCTAAAAAGGTGAAGTTAGGACACATACAGCAAGTTCTGCCCCAGAAGTATGGAATGTAAGCCCAAGCCACAGATATGAGGGTCAGAACAAGGGAGTTAGAGAGCCTGCATACGGTGCTCAGTGGTTTCTGTCGCGTGAATAGGGATTACTCCAAAGCTTTCCAGCTTCTGGCATTCTTTTACCTTGAGTTTATCAGAGCGGATATCTATAAGGATGAGTAAATTACTCCAACTCAGCCCCAAGAGGTTTCTTCTCTGTGTTTCTAAGGAACTATTGACTAACTGCTCCATTTTCAAATCATTGAGAACAAATAGCTTTGTCTACAAAAGAAGTAGGCAAACTATGCCCAGTTCCATCCAGTCTGCTTCCAATTTTTATGAGTAAAGTTTTATTGGAACAGAGCATGCTCATTCATTTAGACATGACTATGGCTGCAGCTACACCCTGAGGGCAGAGATGAGTGGTACACTACTTTATCTACAAAATAAAAACTGAATATCACTTGTTTTTTTTTCTCATCATTTTTAAAATTTATTTTACATACCAACCACAGTTTCCCCTTCCTCCTCTCTTCCCACTCCTTTCTCTACCCCCCCATACCTCCCCCCATCCAATCCTCCTCTGTCTCACTTAGATGGGGTAAGGGAATCAACAGAATTTAGCATATCAAGCTGAGATAGGATCAAGCTCCTCCCCGCTGTATCAAGACTGAACAAGGCACTCCATCACAGGGAATAGGCTCCAAAGAGCCAGCTCATGCATTGGGAACAGGTCCTGGTTCCACTGCTAGGAGCCCCACAAAACACCAAGCTACACAATTGTCACCCAGTTGCAGAGTGTTTAGGTCAGTCCATTTCCAGCTCTCTAACTGTCCGTTCAGAGTCCATGAGCGCCCACAGGTTCAGGCCAGCTGTCTCTGTGTGTTTCCCCATCATGACCTTGACCCCCCTTGCTCAGTCCTTCAACCCTCTCTTCAAATGGACTTAGCGCTTGACTGTGGACCTCGGCATCAGGTATGGATGAAGGCTCTATGATGACAACTAGGGCCGTCACCAATTTAATTACAGTAGATGACCAGTTTAGGCATCCTCTCCACTACTGCTAGGAGTCTTAGTTGGGGTCATCTTTGTGGGCTTCCAGGAGCCTCCCTGGCACCAGGTTTCTCCACAACCCCACAATAGTCCTCTCTATCAAGATATCTTCCCCCATCACTCTCCTGCTCTATTTGGCCCACAACTCGACCATCCTGATCCCCCATATTCCCATCCCCCATCCCCTCCTTGTCTATGCCCCACACCCATTTACCCAGGACATCCCACCTACTTCCTCTTCACTGGGAGATCCATGGGTCCCTCGTAGGGTCCCTCTTGTTACCTAGCTTCTTCGGGGTTGAGGATTGTAGTCTGGTTAATACTTTGCTTGACATCTAATATCCACAAACATGAAATGCTTCACAAATTTGCATGCCATCCTTGCACAGGAGCCAGGCTCATCTTCTCTGTATCATGCCAAGTTTAGTATATGTGTGAAGCGAGCACACCACTTAGTCTTTACAGCAGAGTTTGCTGTTGTTGTATGTGGTAATACAGGAGCTCTGATTGCACCAGGATCTCTCTACTAGGTGTTGAGACATGATGATGAACCAGACCTCAGCTATAGCAGAAAAGATCACATATGAAATAAGTGACCCTGCTTTACTGAAAATAAAAATGATGCTACCAATAAAGGAATAGATATTAATCATGAAAGCAGTGATACATTAAAAAACACCAATCATGATTGCTCTGGTCTTTTTTTTTTTTGAAAAAATATTACACTTGTATGGAATGTGCAGCAGTTCTTGTGAGCTTTTCTAGGCTAGATTGCATTTTTCCTTAGAGCAGACTTCGAAAAGAAAAGCTATCTGAGCATGCTGTTCAAGCCTCCATCTCTCACAGACAGGGGCTGGCTAACATCTGAGGTGGCCTGGTAGCTCTTTCCCTACTAGCTGTCCTCCATATTTTATAGTCTGGTCTTGCCTAGTTGCAGCCCATGTCTTGAAGTTTTAAGCCTTCTTTCTTAATAGATATGTGCCATCTTTATCCCTGACTCTCACCCATCTTTCTGATTTAGCTCTTCAGCTACTGTCTTTGCAAGGTTCTGTTCAAGTGTCTGATGAGTCTGAGTCCCTTCCTAAGAAGAAACGGTCAGATTCTCTTTTGTGTGGCAATAGTTTACATATAAATTATATCATTGCTAATTGTATTCTACCTCTGTGAAGGTCAATCTCCATTGTCAGTTGGGTTGGATTTGGTATCTGATCTGGTGACAGACTCCCTCAGGGAGTCTACTGTTGTCTGACTGAGTTAACTTCCTTCAGGTCAGTCCCAGTTCCAGGGAACAAAGTTCTCACAGAAGCCTGTTCTCTCTGTCTCCTCCCCAGTTCCCACCGAGGAGAGAGAAATAAACAGGGCACAGACACTTCAGTGTGCAGAAGAAGAAACAACTGGCCACGGCTCCCTCATCCACAGAGGAAAGGAGCAGGGTGGACACGCACTGGTGGGTCTTGTGCTCATATAGAAATCAGGCTTCTAGAAACATCAGTGGGAGGCTTTGAAAGATCTCTGCGTTGTCACCTTCAGGGCTGTCCTTTCTCTGAGAGAGCTGGGAGATTTCAGGCTGGAAATTCTCTGAAAGACTCCATCCAGCTGTGATCCCACAAGCTGCAGAGTGAACTCTGCAGAGGTGGCAGACGGTTGCCCGGGGCGTTGTTTCTTGAAGATCTCCCTTCAGAGAGGTTCCCGAGAGCTTCCTCAACAGACTAGGAGAGCGCTTGCCCCACACGGCTTATCCAACCTCTAAAGGCTTGGGTTCCAATGAGCATCCAATTAACTGCAGATAAAGGCGCTAGACAGAGAAAGGACAAACTTGCCTGCTTCTACCTGATAATGGTCCTTGTGTGCTTAGATCCTGAGACTTTGAAGGGTAAGTTCAAATGAAATACAAGGACAGAGAAACCGGACATTAATTAGGAAGAGATGAGTGAGGCCTCATTCACCCGATCACCCTTCCATCTATGCTGTTAATCTGCAAAACTCTAGGAAGCTGACTCTTTCTGTCTGGCTTCCCGACGAGGAGTGCTATCTGCTGTATGCATCCTTTGTTTTTCTTTTTAAATTATAAAATATTTTTTTCAGCATTGAGGACCAAACAGAGGGCTTATACGTACTATACGTACTACCGCTTAGCTATGTCCTCAGCCCTCTTACTTAGTACTCTGAGACAAAGTCTTGCTACAAGTCTCACATCAGACTTGTACTCACTGTACTTCCCAGGAATGCCTTTAGCGTGCAATCCTCCTGCCTCAGGCTCCTAAGAAGCCATATGAAACACGAATTCCTGATAGGATTTTAGCTCTGCTTTGAGTTCAGGCAATCAGTGAACGAAAGGTTTCTGCCTGCCCCTCACGATGACGCTAACCCTGGTGAAAAGCGCTTTCCTGGGAAGGAGATTTGTTCTAGATGTTACCATGCTGACGGCTTCAAGGAAATGGCAAAGGGCCGTGCCCGTGTGAGCTTTCTTAAATACACAGATTACAGAGTGATTACATTGTTATTTGGAAGTCAGTGAAGCTGGCTAGAACCAGAGTGCTGACAGAGAGTCGGATTACACAGTGATGATACTATAAGCCATGTAGTCCTCGGGCTCTGCCAGCCTGTGGCCCAGGTTCACTCTGGAGTTTACAAAGGTCTCTGAACTCACCTTGTCTTCATGTAATTCATGTCTTCACAGTAGTCTTCTAAAGTGACAGCCAGCGTCACTTCTCCACAACCTGCAAAGTAATGTTTAGGGTAAGAGATGGGTTTGCTTTGTTTGTTTGGGTCCCTGTGGCTAGAGTCATATAACTTTGTGGATAGAAACTTGCATATTAATATCTGTAGTTTGAAACTTGCGTTCTTGGACTTTTGTTAAAAGCACTGAACAGTGAGTATGGCCAGGGAGGCTGGTCTTCCCAGTATTTAGTCTTGTGGAAAGTATAAGACACACAACAGCTCCCAGGGAAGTCTCTTCAGGTTGGTGAGGTAGGACAATACTGGACCACAGGCCGTGTGTTCTTGGGTAAAGACTAGCCCAACCTGGGATGAATTGTTATCTCTTCCAAGGCTCGAGTGAGCCACTCTGTGAGCCACTGTGTGGGGTGGAAGTGGAGGAGTAACAGGATTTTTAGGCCTGAGTGTCCCTTTGGGATGTTTGTCCTCAGAAGAACATATGTCAGGAAGAAGGCACTGTGTGAATCAGAGGGCAGAGGCCTAGGGTCCTACTAAACATCTTACAGCACACAGGCAATGCCATGCGCTTCCATCTCAGCAGAGTCAGTTGTGGTATGACACACCAGGTAAGTGCTTTACCACTGAACTGAAGCCTTAGCCCTAAAATATCTTTGCTACGCAAATCTATTTTGAACCTCTGAAGTTAGGTTCTGCATCGCTAAGATCTCCTGTTAAAGTAGAGTGCTACTGGGAGGTCATGGAGCCTGTAAGACTTGGAACCTGGTAGAGCGCCTCTGTAGGAACTGTGGACACTCCTTTCCTGTTCCTTGCTTTTGAGTTTCTGCCTGAGTTGAGTATTTGGTCATGTGCGCTCCAACTGTGATCTGCTGTTTTCACTCAGACCCAAAAGCCATAGGCCCTCCAACCATGCACCAACCCCTCTAAAAACACAGGCCAAGACAGCTCTTTTCTCCTGTGAGTCCAATATCTCCATAGTAGTTATATTTGTCGTTTTGATAACAGAAGGCTGACTGACTCAACAGGCATAGTGGAGGTGGTCTGGTTCAAAGCATTTTCTGAAATCTAGGGGGAAGTTCTACCATTAAATGTAGAGGGTAATCGTCTGTGTGTCTCCTTCTCTCCTCTTCAGCCTGGCTGGTCAACCGATGAGGAAAGATGATTGAAAGGGAATATTTATTTCCATGTCAAAGAGCACCTGGAGTCTGTGTTTAAATTCGGTATGATCAGAATGTTACAGGTGTTCTGATTTTTAATGTTTTCTTTCAGGGACATTTCTACAGGGCATATTCTTGTCAAAAACCCAGAAGCAGCATGAGAGCTGCAAAGGAGCCAATGTTAGGGCATCACATATGTGTGCTGCAGTTCCCATGCTAAGATATAAAGACAGTTTGGGTAGAGTGGAGGGTGCTGTCTGTTCTGAGACTGAAGAAAGAGAAGATCACTCTATGTGCTGGAAGTCTCTGTCATTTGTCGACAAGCTCTAAGGAGGAGGAACTTGGGTGAAAGGAGATGGAACATTTTGGTGGCTTTGGGAACTCTGATAGTGCTGGCATCTGGTGCCTTGATGTTCTCAGGTCTGGTACTCTTGGTGTTTGATGTTCCCTCAATGCTGATGGCTGTTGCATGGTTGATGGTTGTGAAAGTGAGAGCTAGCAGGCTCTTCAGAGAGAGGCGGCACAGCAGAACCACAGGATTCGCCCTGGATACTTCTGGTGGCTCTTCCCTGGGCTTCTTACTACCAGGGCTCAGCTCAGAGACCCTGGACAGGTCCCCGCCTCCCCGAGTTACTGTTGCCTCTAGTGGCTCCAGTACCCTCTAGCTTCCTCTTAGAGTTCTGTCTGGTAATCAGCATCCTTGGGATCCTGGCCAAGTCAAGCCCCACACTCCAGTGGTCTATAGCGTACCTCCCTGGGCCTTGGAGGTTGCATGTCAAGATGGTGAACGAGCTACAGTCATGTCTTTCATCTCTAGCCAGGCCTGGACCTTGGAGGCTGCAGGTTAGAATGGTGAGCAAGCCACAGTCATCTCTAGCCAGGCCTCCACAGGGATGCTCTTTTTTTTGCTCTGGTTAAGAGATTGAAGGTTTCCTAAAGCTAGGACCTGTTTCTGGAAAATGACAAACAAGCTTAATGACACCTACATCTACTATTGTTGTTGTTATTATTATTAACCAAATCTCTATACTCCATTCTTAGTTAATATGCTCTTAAACTATGATCATAAATTGACAACACGATATACTGAATGTCTTGTGTAAGGTCTCAAGTATGGAAAGAAAGTGATGTAGGAAATGGAATACCAATGACTGTGATACTTGTTTGTTCTAAAGATCAGAGTTACCAGAAGGTTTTATGCAGTTTATTTTGCTGATGCTGCCCCCATTGGCTAATTGTATATGTATATGCATATGTATATGTGTATTTATGAATGTGTATACACATATATGCATGAACACACACATCACACACATGTATATTCACACACATATATATCCATGTATATTCAAATCTGCATATGCACACATATATAATTAGTGGCTGAAACCAATGATTGCTAAAACCATATTCTTTCTCTGGGCATAGACTATTGTATAACTCATTTTCCATAGAAATGTAAAGATTCTTTGTTTGAGTTATATGTATCTGTCTGTAAGTCATATGTCATACATGAAATTTAAGACTGCCTATACATTTTTGAACACAGTGAGTTTGACATCAAATCTTCATGGAAGAGGCAGGGCACCTGCGTGAATAGACTCACAATTTCCTTTCCAGCTGTAAGAATAGTTAGGATGATGGTAATCTTGACTCAGATTCTTGGATTTTGTTTACAGTGTGGAAATACTTTTGCAATCTCGTGGTTGGAGTTTGGTTTCTGACTGTGAAGCAACTTTTACAGAGGATGCTTATGTAGCTGAATGCTGGGGCTAGACTGCGGAAGGCAGCAAGCAAGCCACTCTGTGCCGCTTCTCACCTGTAGTGACTGTTGCCCTGAGTGGTACAGTCCGTGTGGAGTGTCAGTCACACCTGCCACCTCAGGTCCCCGTTATCACTTTTCTCCTTAGCATAGAATCAGATTTGCTAAGGGATCACTGTACTCTTGCTTTTAGAATGTAAGCATCTGTTGGCAAGTTCACACCAAACAACTTGTGGAAGTTCTGTGGGAGCAGTAAGATCTAATCCAAATAGGAAAGCAGAAAGGCCCGCATTGCTATTGATGGGGATGGCTGTCTGTGATGATGACCAGATATCTTTGCAGCTTTGTCAATTTTTATTGGAAAAGAACCAGCAAATTCTGGAAGTTTCAGAAAGATTAGAAAATAAATTTCAATATTTGGTCATTCTTGTATCATGGACATTTGTGAAACACATTTTTTCTTTTTATTTAAATATTTCAATTGGTCATGGTCATTCATTCTTCTTTCTATTGATAAAAGAAAATGGATGCCACCGATCATCAGCTATTCATCTTTACTTTTTTGCTATATTAATTGATTATACTTTCAATTCTCTGTGTGCTGTGTTATTTGTTCATGTGTATGTGCACCTATGGGTGGGAGGGCATTTGCATGTGTGTACACATGCGTACAGAGGTCAATGTTGAGTTTCTTTCTCAATTATACCTCACCTTATTTTATGAGGCAGAGTCTCTCATTTAACCTCACTGTTAGGCCAGACTGACTCCCAGTATAACCCAGAGACCCTTTGGTCACCGTCTCTCAAATGCAGCATATCTAAAGATACAGGGACACAGGTGCTTTTCCTTCCCAGCTCTTCTATTTCCACAAAATTTTCACTTTTTCTAATGTAAAAGTTCTAGCATCTGGAAGCAATCATTTACAGTTTCCTCTCTTTTTTCAGAGAGCATGTATAATGGTGATTATTTCTTGTTGTTGCTATGAGATATTCTGTTGTTCTTCAGTACGACTGATCATGCTTAGAAAGGTCACCTGCTTAGAAAGGCATGCAAGACACTGAATAACAGCACTACACCAAAACTGAAGATAAAACACTGTGAAATTTCCCAGTCACAGTCTTGTTAGTAGATCTTTTAACCCATCCACCTACTCATCTATTCATCCACTCATCCATCCATCCGTTTGTCCATCTATCTGTCTACCCATCCATCTGTCCATTCAGCCATCTGCCCTACCATCCATCCATCCATCCATCCATCCATCCATCCATCCATCCATCCATCCATCCATCCATCTATTCATCCATTCCGTCTATCCATCTATCTTCCTACACAGATGCAAACTGATCTGCCTATTTCTTTCCTGCAAGTTCTCAACACTATGGTCATTTGGGATTTGAAAGCTTTTTGTTTGGGGAGTTTTCAGTGTGTTGTCAGATGTTGAACCGCTGGATTCTAGTAACACCTCCATCCTTAATTGTACCAACCAAAAATATCTTCAGACACCGTGGGTACTTCCTGGGGAGCTAAGCCACCCTTTTCCCTCTCTTGAGATGCACTGGTCTATCCTGTCACCAGCATATGAATTCCACAAACCTGTTAAAGATAGCTTTCATTTAATTCTAAATGTGTAATCAATGTTCCAGTGTTTTATGGGTAAAACTATTCAGAATTATTTGTCACTTGCATTTTTTTTTAAAAAAATAAGACCAGTTAGATGGGTTGCTAAGATACTATCTTCACTGATTTCTGACTAGAGAATTCAGTGGCTCCAGAGTTTTGCCCAGGAGAGACTGAAAGACTGTCTACAGGATATTTTGAGTTCTAAATCCAGTTTACTGCTTTACTTGTTCTGAGAAAAAGCCCTCAGATGTTACTCAAGATTTAACAGTCGTTCTCTTCCTCTGTCTCTCATTCTCTGTCTGTCTCTGAATCTCTGTCTCTTTCTCTCCTCTCTGTCTCTGTCTCATTTTATTGCTGTGCACCCTCCCCCGCCCTGCTCCATCTCTTGCTATGTTCAGGATGGGTCCTCATTCTACGGCGCGTCTTCCTGCCTCAGTCTCTCTAGCACTGGGGTTGCAGATGTGTGACGCCACGTAGAGCTGACCTGTCTTTCCTTTCCAAGGGGACAACTGTGAATCTCTCTCAGGGATGAGAGCACAAACTACGTACAGGCCTTGGACCCACGTGTTTGGCACACTGCAAGACTATCAAACACGTAAGCTCTTATCAGGACACAGAGGTGGGCAGGCCCTGCTGATGTGGAGTGGGAACTGAGTGCCCAGCTGTTGGCCCTCTTATCATCTAAGGGAGCACAGGCTATGCTTGGCACTTGCTCAGGCACTGGCTCAGCTCCTAACCAGGTGGCTACTCCAGCACTCGGGACTGAAGTCAGCTAGTGAACATCCACTTGTGATGAGGGGTGCATGAAACTGCACACGTACACAGTTCTGACGAAGAGTTTGCTAGGCGTTAGTCTCGAGATGCATGTAATGCACATCTTTGACGCAGATGGAACAGGCCTACTGCATGCATGTGTTCCTACCCAAGAGGTGTGGTGCGGTCACAAATTTGCAGGGCACTTTCCTTCTTACAAACCATTGATTCAGACACTACCTGGTCAAAATATATCTATAAAACCTATGTTAGAACCGAAACTAAGCTGGGCATGTAAGAAGCCTTATGCAGTCTTATAAGGAGGTGGATTTGCTTGGGAAGTCAGTCTGTCATGCTATGGAACAAATACCCCAAAACCAAATTGTATAGTTTCAACTTCGGTCAGGCCATTTTATTATTCTCTCTCTCTCTCTCTCTCTCTCTCTCTCTCTCTCTCTCTCTCTCTTTTTACAGAGATCAAACTGCCTGTAATACCAACTGTCCACACAAAGGACACTTAGGTATCACAAACTATTCCAACAAAATAGAAGTGCTTTTTTCTGCTACTATATCATGTAGATAGGTCGGGTAAATTTCTTCCGAAAGTACAGTCAGTATCAATGTCCGACTTAAAATACAGGTAAGGGAAGCGTCCTATGGCTCCAGGGAGCAGATGTTTTGATTGGCAGACCAGCATTTTGCTCAGTACTGTATCCCATTATCATGGTATCGTCCAGTCTTGGTCTTTGCATCTGAGTCTGTCTTTAGATACTTCCTAGGACCAGCTGGCTTTAGGACTGAGCTTTGGGACGCTAACTCTGCAGCCAAGCCCTATCTTGCCAATGGGAGAGCTTCATGCATCTGGTTGAAGCCAGTTTCTACAAGCTGCAATGCTTTAGCTCCACTACCACCCATACGAAGGTCTTCTTACCTGCTCTGCAAGGCAGCGATGCCCACCCACCCCCATGTTCCATTTAACCAGAGAACACTATACAGTACATTATAGACATCTGGGCCTTTTCACTAAAGAATTAAACAAGGAAGAAAGCTGTACCCTGTAACCTCTTAAGTTACTTCCTCTTTGAGAAAGGGCAGAGTTCACCCCGTAAGTGTGTGGAAACTGATAAAGGGGGAGAGTGTGGTCTCAGAGACCGAGAGCTTTCTAGATGGTGAGACACAAAAATCAAGAGACTGATCAGAAAGCCTCAAGGTTTGAGCTTAAAATGCCTAGACAGTTACAAGTCAGAACCCCATGGCTTCTGAGGTACAGGAAGGGCAAGACTGGGCCCCTGCTGTTCACAGTACTCCACACAGTTAGAGACAGAGCAGCTTGGGACAGGGGCAGGGCCAGCTCAGGGCAGACAATGGCCAAGGGCCACAGGCAAGCAAATGTTTAGATAAGTGGAACAGTTAATAAGTGACAAGGTCATGCAACTCAGAGACTTTCTGTAGATTCTTGCTCTTAACTGCACAGTAAGACAAAAACCAAGTTGGGTTTAAGTATCATTTTTATGGTCAAGAAACTACCCTTCCTGTAGGGACATCATAACTGTGCTGCCTGCCTGCCTGCCTTCCTGCCTTCCTTCTTTCCTTCTTTCCTTCCTTTCTTCTTTCCTTCCTTTCTTCTTTCCTTCCTTCCTTCCTTCCTTCCTTCCTTCCTTCCTTCTTTCCTTCCTTCCTTCCTTTCTTCCTTCTTTCCTTCCTTCCTTCCTTTCTTCCTTCTTTCCTTCCTTCCTTCCTTCCTTCCTTCCTTCCTTCCTTCCTTCCTTCCTTCCATCCTCCCTCCCTCTCTCTTTCATATTCACATCTATGAGTCTCATCTGGGACCATCTCACCAGAGCTACTTTAAACAGCTCCATCACCCTCCTGCCAGTAATTAATTGGGGTGGAAACATATTATCTAGGTAGCTGCTTTGCATTCTAGAAAAACTACAGAATTATTTTAAAGTGTTCATGTTTAATAACAATAGCAAAATTGTGTGCTATCCCTAACTGGTATCATCTTGTTTAAATCTCTCTCAGCCCCTGAGGTCAATATCTTTAACTTCTTTGTCTGGCTAAGGCTGGGGCTTATCTCTGTTAATCCACTTCCAGTCATAGGCTAGAGCATCAGTCAGTCTTCCTCCTGAATGTGTGGTCTTTGTTCCTATGCTACACAGATCAGGATGCTGGGCTAAAATACTCTAGGTTGCTTCCAATTTCACAACGACCTTAGGTAGATGATATGAATGCCATTTGAGATAATTGGCTTAATTTATTGAGTTTATTCAACCACAGGAAAATGGCACCCGGGTGGGTAGGTTACCTAGTGGAGCTGCTGTTTGTGCGGAGTGCTGAAGCAGAGCCATTTCAGTCACTTGGCAGGGACAAGTGTCATGGGGTGTCACCTATGCCAAAGGACCCATTGCTTACAGATGTCATGTACTGCTACCTCAAATAGGATGCTTAACCAAGCCCAGCCTAGGGGTAGTTCACTGGCACAAGCTGGAAAACAGCACTCATAGACAGCACTCTGAGAACACTGACCCACCCAGATGTAGAAGGGCCTAAGTCATAAATAAGCTTGGAAACCAGCGATGCTTTTCCCACCCAAGATCCATAGAGCCTTTGTGGGTCATCTTGGCTCCTCCCCATGCCGTGAGGTTGGGATAGGAGAAACCAATCTTGCTCCCCTAGACACCTATGTGTGGTGTACATTCTAGAAGCCTGCAGCCTTGTGGTCTTCTTGTAACTTCTTTGAAGTTTGTTTGTTTGTCTGTTTATTTTACCTGCTGGATGCTCTAGGCTGCCACCTCCATTGATTTGGTCAAGTAGGAGCTCAGGAAGTTGGTGCTACTCAGGAGGGCAGAGATGGGGGTCATACCACATTTCCTCTGGGCATAGTCAAGCAGGTTGCAGCCTTCAGCCACTGACCTCAGTTCTTGGAGGGCTGCCCAGAGCCTAGAGGCCTGGTGACAGTCCTTGCCCCTGCCCTTCTATTCTGTGGGCTCTTCAGAATCCTAGAATCCTTATTAGGAAACAAACACCGATGAGACTTGGCCTCTCTAAACCCCTTTACCTGCCGTGACTATGGGCTGGGTATACATGGTTGGTTAGTTTGGGACCGTCACCCAAATTTTGTCTTACTGCCTGGTTGAATTTTAAAGAAGACTAGGACCCACACAGACACAGGGCAAGCCCCCAAGACCACAGGAACCAGCTCTGGTTCCTCAGGTATGGGAAAGGCCAAGGCCTACAGGTTTCCAGAGGGTTCTGTTCCAGTGACTGGAGACCCAGACCAGTAGAGCTTGGTGGTGAAAAATTCTGCTTCTGGAGTGGAATCTGTTCTGCTGCAGTGCAGAGAACAACAGAGAGGATAAACTGCATCCTACAGGCAGTCAAGGAAGCCTTTCTGCAGGACCTGAGGCTAAGTGATTTAGGGCAACCTTTTAGGAAATAAGAGTAGCGATTTCTCCATTGCTTTATTTTGTTTTATGTTTACCCAGAAATCAAAACAGCTTCTGAATTACACAAATGGTAAATTATCACAGTAGAGATTTTTATATCAGCATAGAAAACTGTAGGAAAATTGACAAGACCTAGAATTTTGTTTCTTTGTGCTAGTAGCTGTCAATCAGCAACTGCTGTTCTTGCAACTTACCCCCGGATATTTCCTGTTCCTTTGCTAATACCTTGCTTTTAGGTCTCAGCTCTCATTCTTTGTGTTCACACAACTAAGCAGAGTGTTTCTATAGATATACAAAAAGTATACATGGTATTACGAAGGAGAATCTAACCATTTGTTATATCTTGCCTTCTTGGTAGATGCCCCTTGAACCAGTAGGTCTAAGGGAGCCCCCCTTCCCTTAGCAGTAAGTGACAAAGTGAGTCAAACACACAGGATTTTTTTTAAATTTTGGAATATCTGTATATGCATGATAATGTATCTCTGGACTTAGGATTCATGTCTGAATACTAAATTTCCTTATGTTTCATAAACACCATTTACATAAGACTCTAAAACAATATCAAACAATATATATGTATATATTTGGATTTTTTGAGAAAGGGTTTTTCTGTAGTTTTGGGGCCTGTTCTGGCATTTGCTCTGTAGACCAGGCTGGCCTCGACCTCACAGATATCTGCCTGCCTCTGCCTCCTAAGTGCTGGGATTAAATATATGTACCATCTACAACCTGGCCAAGCAATATATTTAATAATTTTGAACAGGAAATGAAATTTCCGATGTAGTGAGCAATTCTGCTCATGGTATTATGCTCAGAGGCTTTGGATTTTGGACTCTATCCTATTGTGGATGTTCAAGCTGTACTTAATTTTCCATCTATCTCTCTGTTTAACCATCTTCATCTTTTGATAAATATCTAAGGAAACTACAAAGTGAGTGTGCTTCTCCCTAAACACTGCAGGCAGGCATGTCATTATCTAGTGTGCAGTGTTTGTTTTTCCTTCAGAGGTAAATTTTGCATACAATCTGCATCTATGGCCTTGAGCATATCAGTTGATGAGTTTTGATAAAGGTAGCCGGTTCCCTGCCTAGGCAGAGACACAGAATACAAAAGGGGACCCTCCCTGCCCTTCCCAGTCACCTCCTCTCCAGCCCCACCCAAGATGACCTCGGAATTTTTCCCACTGTGAATTGGATTGCTCTATTGTGTCTAGAACTTTCTCTCTCTTTCTTTGTGTGTGTGTTCAAAAAATGATTTTTGCTTTTGTCTAAAGCATCTTTCCCACAGCGTGATACTCTTGAAAACCTTCCAGATTGTTGCAATATCATAAATTTCCCACCCTGAAGAGCATTCTATTTTATGAGCATACATGCTTCAGTCTGTTTATTCTCCTGTGACAGACATCTGGATTTGTTCCAGATCTGGGGTGTCATCTAGAAAACAGATCTACAACTCTTCTTTATAGACTGTATAATATTTTGCCAGGTTTATGAAAACCTGTTCAAGTATCTCTTTTAATACCCGTATTTCCCCTCTTCCTTCTCCTCTCATTTTTCATTTTAGTCTACTATAAACCTTATTACGATTGATTTAAAAGTCTGTAATTCACTAACAATTTTCATAGACTGGCTTGCTGACCGTGAGCTGCTAGGTTTGAAGAAGACAAGGTATCTGCGGAGAGGCATTGCCAGGATTCTTGACAGAACAGCAGCCTATGATGTCCTAACCAGGATCTTGGGGGAGGTGTTCTTTATAAGCTTCCACTGCCATTCATATCAGGACCATGACCTATTTCTTTACCAAATTCCACTGATCTTTCCACTGGAACCCTATGAAAGCTTTTACCAGCTTCCGTTGTCATTTCTGCTGGGACCCTGAGTTCTTTACCAGCTCTCAGTGATGTTTCCACTAGGGCCACCAAAGGGCTCTTCACACACCCCATGTTTTTATGGGGGCGTTACACCTTTTTAGGAGTCATACCTGATCTGAACTTTACCCACTTCCCTGACCACAGGGGAATTGAACATCTTTTCGTATATTGCTGCCCATCAGGATTTGTGCTGTGAAATCATCTCACTTCTACTGCCTGTTTGACTTTGGGGTCCTGCATCTCTACCTTAGCAATTCATGAAAGCTCTGTGTATATTATAGACATTTCCCTTTTGCTGTCTATAATTCTCTTTAGACATTGTAGATACTTGGTGCCAGAGGATTCGCTGTCATTTATGCTTATTTGTGCAGCCGGTCTTCCATCCACAGGTTCAACTAAACTCAGATTGAAGATATTCTTCAAAGTGCAAGCGTGTCTATGCTAAACTTGTGCAGACCTTTTGTGTCCTTATTGTGTAAGAATAACAACTGTGGGCACAGCATTTTTGTTGTGTGATGCAGTCCAAGTCATTCAGAGGGGAGGCGAAGTACAGGGAAGTCTTTTCATGGGCTCCATTCAAACACCAGGGGTTTTGTACAGTGGGTTTGAGCATGTGTACATTCTGCTGTTTGCAGGAAGTCCTGAGCACAGTCCCACATGGATGCCAAGAAGGGACTTGCCTTTCCCTCTTACACAGTAAACCTTTTCTATCACCAAATGTGTATATTTATGAGATATTATATACAAGCTAGACAAAATTTGTGTCTCCTGAGCTCACCTCCTTCTGCCCTCCTCTGCTGTTTGTTAGAAACCTACCTGTTCACTCTGAAATACCCTTCTGAAGATTGCTCTGGATTATTGTCATGCTACTATATTTCCATTTAAGCTTTTGCTTCCTTTGTGTTTGCTTCATGCCTAGTATGAGGGGTACCCAAAATGTCTCTACCAGATGGATCGCTGTCTGTGCCAGCATCATTTGCTCAATAAACCTGCCTCTCCCCACTGCCTTGGAACACCAACTGTGTCCCTTATTATACTTTTGTATCAACTGAGATCTGTTCCTGGCTCCTCTATGTTGTTTCTTTAATCTGCCATCTCTCCCAATGCCAATGTTACTTATTTTGGTTATGGGTTATAGTGACTTTCTGCTGTGACTTAGTAGCGGGTAAAGCCAGGCCTCCCACTTTTACTTGACTCACCAAGCTTAAGACTTTTGCCTTTGTTATTTTGGGGCATTTATTTTTGCATATGATTCAATTATATTTTCTACTAAGAATTGGCATTTATAATACTGAACCTTTTCTTGCAATACCAATTTATTTTTCCATTTGTTCAGACTGTTTTGCATCATTCAATAAGATTTTTTTACCGTTTTCTTCACATAGCATGAACAGTGTTTCTTATTGGATTTTAAATTGTTTATGAGAAATACAGCATTTTCCTAGTAACTATTTTCATGAATTTACCAGCTCATAAAAGTGTTAACTTTTGTGTATTTTTACTTTTGTG
The DNA here is from genome assembly GCF_982192425.1 of Myodes glareolus. NCBI lineage: Eukaryota > Metazoa > Chordata > Mammalia > Rodentia > Cricetidae > Myodes > Myodes glareolus. Next base: position 48,550,322 of record NC_142039.1, on the reverse strand, counting down.
TGACTTTAGCAAACTATTGATTTAATTTGGATAGCTTTTCCCCCAGAATTCTTGAATTTGTGTGCACAGAATCATATCTCCAGCAGAGCAAAGACCCCTGAAGTCTTACAGGATATCTGTGGGCTGTATACACCTTTCAGGTACCAGACCGTGCTGGACTGCACTGGAGGTTGTGGGTAACCCTGAAGACTTCTGCAGTTAAATGAAGTAACTTCAGCTTTCCCCGTTTTCAGTGATGTTTTTGGGTTTATGGGAGTGTCCCTTATTACATAGTGAACATTTTCCCCCTTTTAACTGGCATCCCGCCATCCCTCTGACAGATACTCGATTTTCTCTTCCTTTTCTCTTTCTTTTTTTTTTTTACAAAAGCTTTCACTTTTTGACATTTTTCTTTATCACTGAAATTTTAGCATAGTTCTATCATTCCTCACTTCCCTTTCCTCCCCTATACCCTTCCTTGCTCTTTTTCAAAGTGATGGCCTCTTCTTTCATTCGTTGCTGTTACATGCATATTTATATATATATGCCTGTATATGTAACATGCATATATATTTCTAAGTAAAATCTACTCAGACTATATGATATTAATGTTATTTGTATACATGTTTTAAGGGCTGACCATTTGCAATTGAATAACTAATTGATATGCTCTTCCCTGGGGAAGACTCTGACTCTTGGTGTTCTTTAGTTGCCTGTAGATTTTTGAGTAGGGCTGACGGCCTTGTGGAGGCATCTATCCACTTTGGCGTGCCCACTGATGTTTTGTTAGGCTTATTTTTAAGCAGAAATGTTGGTGGAACTTTATGGGTGTAGCTTCTGGCTTTCCTAGGAGACACAATCTCAGGGCAAACTTCCTGCTCCTTTGGGTCTTACAATTTTTCTGCCTGCTCTTTCCCAGTGCTTCCTGGAGGCTGAGGTGAAGGAGTTTTGTTGCAGATGTATCTGTTGTGACTGGGCTCCACAACTCTGCCTTGTGTGTGGTTTTCTGTAGAGCTCTCCATCTCTTGTTAAGAGGAGTTTTCTTGATGAAGAGAGAAGACTACACACTTATCTCTGGGTATATAGACAAATAGTTAGAGTGCAATTGGACATTAGCCTGGTTTGATGAAGTGCTGGTTGTAGGCTCTCCTCCAAGATCCATGACTTCACTAACCCTGGGTAGTTGACTGGATTTCGATGCCAGACAAGATTTCTTGTTGAGTGGATTTTAAGTCCAATTAGAGAGATGTTGGTTACTACCGAGTTATTTGTGCCACTACTGCACATAAGATTATTTTACCATGCCAATTATTGTGGTTCATAGGCATCAGAGCTGTGTAGATCTATTGGATGATTTTCTCCTTTGGAAGCTTGGATGACACTTTCTGGTACCAAGAAAACTAGTCCTTTGGGAGGAGGCTGTAAGGTCAGTTCCAGCTCTGGGGCCCGTTGGCTCTGTGTCTGAAGTGCATGGTGTCTTCAGCAATAGGGAGTTACCTTCCATCTCTGGGGGCCAACCAAGGACAATATCATTAACCTAGATGTTTTAGGAGTCTCTTGGATAACGTTGACCAACAATTGAGTTGTTGAATTTCCATCACAGTGATAATCAGCTAAGAATCATTCTTGGTTTGAACTTCAACTCTTCTGTATTTTTTTAAGACTTCAGATCTATTTAATTTTGAGTTTTTTACTTAGAATTTTAGCAGAAATTTGACTCATAAGTGCCATTCATCTGTAAAGTTATTTGGGTACTGTTCTAATTTGATTAGTTTTTGTTGTTAAAACTGCACTAGTTTTGGTGAACAAACCAGTAAAATTCCATCTTTTATATACTATAGGTATGTTATATTAAAATTAACTCCCAAGAGCCATTAAATAACTTCAGCTTGCAGCCAGCTGGCTTTTCAATAGCAGCCTTTTACCACCAAGTCCTTCCTGTGGGAGGAACATTTTATATTTCTTCCTCTTATTTTGTAAGCTGTATCATTTTATATTTTCTGAAAAATTGCTATTTTTTTAAAACTTCAACTTTAATACTAAAGTGTCATAGGTTCTATTTAGTTATTCTTATAATCTTCTTGATAACTATGTTTTAAACCTCTCTCTCAGGTTCATGAAGGATTTATCTGAACGGTCAGCCCAAATAAATAGCTTTGCAATTTCCTTATCTTTCCCATTATTTTGCTCTCTCATTTATATTAACTTCTTAGCTAATCTTTATTGCTTGCACTTCCTTGACTTTTTTATTTGGTTTTTGCTTTAACTTTCTCAGAACTCTCCCCCCTCCACCATGTTTGCTTTCGTGTAAAGTATTATCTGATTGACTTCTGGTTATAGTTCATTTTAAATTTGATTTTCAAGTTTATTAAGGGAATTGTTGTGAAGGAATATTTTGTTTCTTTTTCTTCTGCTTCTGCTACTGCTTCTGCTTCTGCTTCTGCTTCTGCTTCTGCTTCTGCTTCTGCTTCTGCTTCTGCTTCTGCTTCTTCTTCTTCTTCTTCTTCTTCTTCTTCTTCTTCTTCTTCTCTCTCTCTCTTTTTTTTTTTCGAGGCAGGGTTTCTCTGTAGCTTTGAAGCCTGTCCTAGTACTAGCTCTTGTAGACCAGACTGACCTCAAACTCATAGAGTTCTGCCTGCATTTGCCTCCTGAGTGCTGGGATTATAGGTGTGCACCACCAACAACCAGTTTTGTTTTTAAATAATTACTTTGTTGTTGTTTTCCAATTTTATTGTAGTATTTTCCCTTATTTTGCTTTCTGTCAGATCTATGTATTTCTTAAATACTTGTGATTTAATATTCTGCTATAATTGAACTTTGGGGAGTATGAGTTGTAGGTTCTCATATAGTTCTTTTTATTGACCAATGCCTTTGATATCCAAACTGTAAATCCTACTGTGAGTGTGTATGTTTGCCTCTGCTTACTGTCTCTCCCTGCCCCTCTGACTCTGTGCCTGGATTCTATACTCTATTTAAAGCTTGATTATTCATTATCACACATCAGATAGTAGATGATGTATGTCACAGATTTTCTAGAGCAATGAGGAAAAAGTAAGTGCAAAAGACAAGAGAAAAGAAGGAAGAAAGAACAAACAACAACCTAAACAGTAAAATGATGAAGAGGAATTTAGAGACCTGGGCAAAAGGCCAGGCAGGATGTAGAATAAAAGTTCACTGAATAATGCTTAGAAGCAAGCATGGTTATTTCTGTATTCTGACTCTGACTTCAGACTAGGCCTTTATTCTCTCATGAAATATTTATTAATTTCAAATATATGTGCACATAAATACATGCATATGTGTGTACATTATATATCCCATATCCTCATACATGTGCATACGAGCTGTGTAGTTGATCCTCCACTTATAATGGGCTACATATCACCCATTGTAGGTAGAAAATAAATCATTTACTGTCCTTGACAATTTAGCCACAGCATGCTGCAGAGTTTTAGCTCCCTGCCATCACACGTCGACTGGCCACCAACTCATACCTCTACTATCCAGCATCACAATGGAGAATGAGACCACATCACCAGCCTGGGGCTAGGTCTAAATTCACACTCAAAGTATAGTTTCTATTAAATGCTTTTTGTTTGTCATATCTAAAGTAGAGATTTTGTAAACTGAGTCATCCCAAGCTCATATTTAAATAAAAATAACTGAAAGCCCTCTTCAACATAAGAGGTCGGTCATCATGAAGAGGAAACAGGACCAGACAGAATCTGGAAGTTGGAATGTTTAGTTGGACCAAACCGAACACCTGACAAGGTATGCTAGGAAGTGTTTATCAACTGCCTCTGAGGGATGAGGACCTAGGAGGTCCTAGTAGCATGCTTTGCGGTCTTGATGGTGGTATCTGACTAGCTTTAAGCTATCGCTGTCATGCCCCTGGGTGCAGAGGTACGAACACAGCATCTCAGCCACCCAAGGCTTAGCTGCTTTATCTGCCGGAGAAGATTCACGTTAAGCCCCCGATTCATACTCTCGCAGACAGCCAGGCCTTCTGGAGCAGTTGGCACTGCTGGGCGTGGGCCTGACAACAGCACTAACCACTCGATGGGCAGGTTTCCCAGACCCATTCCTGTGGCTCCCTGGCTGTTCTGAGAGACTTAGTCACAGCTCTAGTTTCTAATTACAGGGTTTAGCTTTTATTTTTAAAAACAATGCGGTCTTGAAGCAGGTAACCTCTTCAGTATTTGTCCTCCGCACTGTGGGCTCTCCACTCTCAAGCCTCTGTTCTTACAGGCTGCACATCCTGACGCATCAAAGATTTCTAATCAAAGGGACAGGAAGTGTTAATTCCTTTATGAAACGGTTAAGGTGAGATGAAGGTGCCCTTTTAAGGATCCAGAAGTCCTAGACCATGTGCATTTTGAGGCTCAGTTTGGTTCCTGTTCAGGCTATCTATTAACATTTAAGTAAGGTTTATCTGTCTGGCATTTCTTCTCGTTAAAATAGGAAGATGAAATGGCACGGTTTCTGTGGATTACACACTTTGCTGCTTGCTGTACAGAGAGATTTCCCTTTTATCTTTCACAGTGTTTAGAAAGAATCCTGAGAGCAAAGGTCACCAAAGGCCAGGTTGCTAGCCACAGAGTGATACCAGCCTCATTCGTATTGAATTTTTAGGATCCAGCTGTCCAGTTAGCAGGGGACTGGGCTGCAGATGTGAACTCCAATGGACGCTGATGAGTGCCATTTTGAAAACCAGGGTCCCTGGAAGAAACACAGCAGAGATCCCTGAGGACAGGCTAGATCCCTCAGGACCAGCATGTGCAGAAGCATGTGAGACTTCAGTGCCAAGCTGGAAGATAGCTGAGAATGGCCTCAGTTTCCAGTGTTTATCAAGATCTTGGGTTTATATGTCTGGGAGTCCTACAGTTGAGGGCGATCTCTCCAGCATAGCTCGACTAAGGCCTGGCATCTCATCATCTCAGGGCAGCGTTCTGCTCCTTGCTCCGATGCCAGCAGAGTCTGTGGGTAGAAGCTCCTGCATTAACAAACACCTGGGCTCATCCACTGAAAAAGAGCCAAGGTTCACTTTAGCTTACAACTTTAGAGGGTCCAGTCCATGGTCAGGTGACCTGGTTGATTCTGGGCCTGAGGTGGGCAGCACATCATGGGAGGGTACACAATGGATCAAATGTCATGGTGGGGATTGGGGGAAGTGGAAAAGACAAGGGGAGCACTAGGGTCTCACAGTCTCCAGTGACCTGAGGACCTCCACCAAGCCTGACTCCCTAAACTGCCTCCCAGGATCACCAAGCTGAATATTAAGTTTCAATACATGGGCCTTTGGAACTCAAAGGTCACAGTAAGACTCCAAACATAGAAACACTCATATAGCAGACTAGATAACTGTTTAGCATCATTTCCAAGTCACATTACACAGCTACAATGCCAGTTGGGTTTTGGTTTCACACATACAGAAGTTATTATTAAAACAGAAAACTATTGAAGTCTAGAAAACTGACTTTACACGTCTTTCTATGAAGTGTGACTTATATTATGATGAAAAGGGGAGTTGAAGAGATGTTGTATTTTGTCAAACGCTTTTTCAGCATCTAATGAGATGATGATGTGGTTTTTATTTTTTAGTTTGTTTATATGGTGGATTACATTGACAGATTTTTATATGTTAAGCCATCATCCCTGCATCTTTGGAATGAAGCCGACTTGATCATGGTGGATGACGGTTCTGATAAGGAAAGTGAGGTATATTTATACAATGGAGTACTACACAACAGAGAAAAATAATGGCATCTTGAAATTTGCAGGGAAATGGATGGAGCTAGAAAACATATTGAGTAAGGTAACCCAGACCCAGAAAGACAGTTATCATATGTACTCACTCATAAGTGGTTTTTAAACATAAATCAAAGAAAACCAGCCTACAAATCACAATCTCAGAGAACCTAAACAACAATGAGAACTCTAAGAGAGACAGACATGGATCTAATCTACATGGGAAGTAGAAAAAAACAAGATCTCCTGAGTAAATTGGGAGCATGGGGACCATGGGAAAGGATAGAAGGGGAGGGGAGCAGAGAAAAATATCTAGCTCAATAAAAATCAATTTAAAAAGTAAAGAAAAAAGGATTTGAATGGAATCATGTAAGAAAAACTAATGAACATTTTAAAGCCTGCACCAAATGGGCCCCATACTAAGCTTTTAGATTTCTCATTGGTCCTCATGACTCTCTTCAAAACTGCATGCCACCTGAGAAAGAAATTGTGGCATGAATAAACAGTTTGTACCAAGGTGGCCATCCAGTAGCACATAGATGAACCAAAATTTGAGAGCACATAATTATTTTGACACCATGTTATGTCAAAGTTAAATAGCTACATAGAGGCTGTAGTCATTACAATGGGACCCCAGCACCATGCTATTTGGATGTAGCTGCTTATCAATTTAAATGGGCTCACGTCCTATAAACTCTAGGATAAAATCCTAGTTGGAAGTTTCCAAATGGGAAAATGCCCCTGACCTACCCAACCCTCCCTCTGCTCCCTGCCCCTGCTGAGTTGCAAGGTGCTCTATGCAGTCATGACGGTGAGACTTACAGGTCTACCTATCACATTGCTAGTCTGGGAAAATATCCACATCCCCAACTCCACATATGGTTTCTACTGAAGATTAATAACTTTCGCATCATTGTGAAGTTGATTGATTGTAAACTGGGGTACTTCTGTATGGGAAAGCAAGACCAAGATGTAGACTGTCTGGGGTGGGGCATCTTCCATGGGCAGTGTCTTGCAAGGGAGTGCCGTGCATGTCTCAGACTCCAGGCACCTTTGTTAGGGCTGCACCTAAGATGCAGTCCTGCTTTCCCTAAAACATGCCTGGACGGTTCAACAGTTCTCAAAAGGAGAAGGATGAAGGAAACATAGCCTGCCTTGTCATTCAGTCTTCCTCCTCCTCCTCCTCATTCTCTTCATCCTTCTCCTTGAAAAGGACACATTAGGGCTGGAGAGATGGGTCAGTAGTCAAGAGCACTCGTTACTCTTACAGAGGACCCATGTTCGGTTCCCAGCACTAACGTGGTAGCTCACGATCACCCACAACTCCAGTTGCTGGATTCTGGTGGGCTTTTCTCACCTCCACAGGCACCAGATATACATGGCACACATATTTACATTAAGGCAACACACACACACACACACACACACACACACACACACACACATAAAATAAATAAATCTTTAAAAAATGAAGAAGGCCTTTTTATCAACTTGTAAAACTGCTAACGAATGGGCCGGACAGATGATAGATGGTTTACTGTGTAGCTGAAGGTCTTTCTCCTCTTCTGGCATCACACAGAATGCCATTTTCTCCCAAGCCTGTTGCTTCTTCCCAGACATAGGAAGCTAAGCAACCAGCCGGGTGCACAGTGGTACAAGGGATGCGATGGCAGAGAAGCAGCATCTGAGTCACGGATGCAGGTTGTAATTTTTGTCTTATTTGTACATTTGTTACAACAACTTTAATTTTCTTTCATTAGTAAGAGCAAAGGAAAATGTGGCCCCACATCCATTACTAAAGCGTGTAAAGGAAGCAGGTGCAGGCTGCCATAAGGAGCGTGTGAGAGAAGTTTAAGATACCGAAGTGGACTGGAAAAACTCCAGGCTGATGTGATAAAAAGGGCAGAGAGAACTAAGCAAACCAACCGCCAGCCATGTGATACCAATAACTCCAGTCATGTGATACCACCGCAGTCTGGGTGCTGATGGCTTCCCCTTCTAGGTCTAGTTACTTGAGGTTACATGGAAAACTCCAGAAGTAAACAGTCCTTGCGCTTGGCTTGTCTTCCAAAGGTCAGCAGTGGTCTAATGTTTCTCAGGGATCGCTGTCGTTTATCTCATGCATTCCATTGTGTGGCTAATGTAAGATCTCACACCATTACAAGAAGGGTGACCACAGTAAAGGAGATATTTGAGGTGAGAGACAGCCTGTGCTAACACACATTCACAACTAACACACATTCACAACTGTGTAAACACACATTCACAACTATGCGAGCAAACATTCACAACTATATGAGCACACATTCTCAACTGTGTGAGCACACATTCACAGCTATGCGAGCACACATTCACAACTATGCGAGCACACATTCACAACTATGCGAGCACACATTCACAACTATGCGAGCACACATTCACAACTATGTGAGCACACATTCACAACTATGCGAGCACACATTCACAACTATGCAAGCACACATTCACAACCTTGAAAGCATACATTCACAACCATGTAAGCACACATTCACAACTTCACTTGCACTGTGTTGCTGTAATTGTTCCTTTTCACATTAGTTATCACTATTAACCTCTGTGCCTGGTTTATAAACCATGTATATAACATATACATGGAGGAAACTCATTGTGCATATAAGGTCATAGTATCCACTGTGATTCTTAGAAAATGTCCTTAGAAGGATGACCATATTGCCAGACATTTCCAGGAGACTCAGGCAACAGGATACAGGCTTAGGGTTAGAGGGCTGGAGGGGCTGGGGAAAGAATGTCAGTTATAGGGATAGGGATGAGGCAGCTTCCAGGGCTGCCAGGGAGGGAAAGCCCTTGAGTTTCAGAGGAAGTGACATGACACTCCTGCAGAATGGCATCTGGCCTCACCAGGGTCCTTTGTGTCCTTGGGCTGCTGGGGAGGAAGAGGGCAACTGTGAGAAACTCTGATGTAGCAGCTGCCCAGTGAGCAGAATCTATCTTCAGTCTGGCTGGGACTCCTACTGGGCCCATTGAATAAATACATTTAGCAAATACAGATATGGCACTTTCAGTTAAGCTAAATAATGATTAAATTAAAAATTTAAACTTCTAATAAATATCCCTCTTGCACCATCTAAATACGTTTATGCATAAACACTGTTCGTGCTTTATTTGAAATTACCACTTATCTGAGCATTCAATAAAAATAAAGTTTCTAGGCCTTATAGTAAGATCAGCTGCTTTGGATTAGACATTCAAAATGTGAGCTTCGAGGAGATTTCTTCTCCAAATCATAACAATCCAATAAACATTATTTCAATACCATTCCCCATATCAAGTCATCCTCCCCCTTGGCATCTAGAGAACCGCCTGTGAATACTCTCCTCTGTGCTAGCTCCCTTCACTAAAACAAGCCAACAAGCACCAGCGTTCCTATGTGTGGAATAACATGAACCCCACTGTAGCTGCAATTCCCCCATGGAAAGCACCTACTCTTTTTATGGTTTTTTTTTCATTTTTTGAGATTATAATATAGTCCTACCATTTCCTTCCTTCCCTTTTCTTCTTCCAAGCCGTCTTATGTGTCCCAAACCTCGCTCTCATTCAAATTGATGCCTCCTTTTTCATTGATTGTTGTCACGCACACACACACACACACACACACACACACACACACACACACACACACACCCCTAAATATATAAACGCAGCCTTCTCAGTCTGTATAGCATTCCTTGTATTTATGTTTGTAGAGCTGATCATTTGGTATCAGATAACCAATCAGTGCACTCTTCCCAGGGAAGAGTATTGCCCCCCTCAGCATTCTGGGGTTGCCTGTAGTTTTTCGTCTAACATTGAGGTCTTGTGGGCTTTTCCCTTCTGCTGCTGCGTTTAAAGCATCTGAACTTTGGGGAGACACCTAAACCATTGCACAGATAAATCACATAACTTGCTTAGAGTTCTGAGCTAGGAAGAATAAGGAAGGAGAGCTGCATGCCCAGACAAGGCTGATGCTAATATTCTCTGCTGCTCCACTGTGTAGTCTGGCCAAGACTGTGCCACTGACAGGAGTGTCAGTACCTAATGCAAAGCCCAGCCCTCCGCTGTCCCAGGCATCCCCTCCTCCAGCGCTTGCTACCAGGTAACTCAGGGCAGGGCTCAGCTGTCCATGCAGAGAATGGGCAAGTAAAGTCATCCACCCACGCAGCTGACAGGCCTCTGTGTCTGGCTCCTGTTGGAGGTGCCCTCAGGCTCAGGCCAGCGTGATGCCCCAGGGGAAGGTGCAGATTTCCCTAGTGCTTCCCCCAGTATTGCTCTTAGAAATCATTCTCCTCTGAGACCCACTTAGGTGACTAACGCAACCGTAACCTGTGTGTCAGAAGAAAGAACCTGATCCCCTACAACCTACATTTCAAATCCCCTTGGGGTAGTTGGCTGCCTGAAGGGGTTTCCACCTATTTGGAAACTACAACATTTGACAGTGGTGGTGAAAGGCAGACATTCCCGGGTAAGATTTTAAAGAATAAAAATAATCTTTTTTTTCAAAGTATATGCTGAAGGAAGGAGGAACAGTTGGCCATTTCCTAATAATAGCAATAATAATACTCCAAATAATAATCTGCTGAAGGTCAAAGCCAGACTCCAACCCTTTGAAGCCCTTCACCCTTCATCTATGGCCCTTTTGATCTCCTGTTTCCTTTAAATCTCCGAGTGATTAGCGGCTCATTCAAAATGTATCTTCTATGATATCTCTTAATTGTTGGCTTGCTTAGCAACCACAGTAAAGATGTAAGAGCCACTGATGTCAGCCTCCCTTTCCTGCATCTCCCAGGTGAGGTTACCTCACTCTCACCTGGACATCGGTGTGCAGGTGCCTTACACTCCCTAGCCCACCCAGCATGATTGCTGGACCAGAGCCATGGCCCTCATTTCATATGTTCTGGTCATGTAGCACCAACGATGATCCATCCAAACAGCTCAGCTACAAGTTCCTGTCTGCCATCCAAGATCCTTCCCACATGGTTCCAAGCCTTCCACAACTATCTGTGAGTTTCCCACAGCCAGACTTGGCAACTATCCTTCCGCTATACCACGACTGAGCTTTGGCTTCGGGATCTCCTTTTATTTTCTTGTTTGTAACTTGTCTCCTTCTTTATATCCTGAAGCCCTTTAGCTCTAGTGACCTGAAGTAAACATGTGTGTGTTCTCCACCAGATCTGTCCAAAGAAGCACACTTGGAAAGGTTCTGGAACTTCATCAACACTTTCCTGGATGTTTTTTAGCCAGGAGAGTCACTGCGGGAAGTCTTCCAGGGCCTCTTGCAGTCACTCTCAGGCCCTCTCCTGTGGTTCATCCTCTGCCCTTGGCCTCTGGGTACCCTTATCAACGTTCACATGGCTCTTTCTGAACCTGGCCAGCCTCCTTAAGATGTATTGTGAACTGCTTTCAGGCAGGAGCTTCATCTCATCTCTGTACTCAGCACTCTAGTATAGGTTTCAGCCCGTGATCTGTTCCACACAATGCTTGCATTCTCATGGGTAGAGGTTGGATTCATCCACACATCACACATGGGTGAGTTTCTTTCTTACATATCGGCTCCTATCAAGCAGCAGTTCAAAGCATTGCCAACTACTTACAATAGCCAAATCATAAAATCAACATAGGTACCCATCAGCCAGGGAATGGGTAAAATACACACGACAGAATAGTATACAACTGTAAAGATTAAAAGAGAAAAATTAAGTCACCTATAGGAGAATGGACAGAACTAGAGATCATCACGTTAAAAAAAAAAAGTAAGTTAGACTAGGAAAACTAATGTAGTTTTCTCTACATGCAAAATCTAGATTTCTTTTAAAGACATTAAATAGAAGAAGAACAATCAGGAAAGAAAAATGGACCAGAGGTAGGGGAAAGAGGACAAAAGCAAAGTAATATGGGTGATGACTATGATCAAAGCACATTATGTACAAACATAATATTAAGATGAAAACCATTGTTTACATAAGTACTATATGCTAATAAATAAAGAAAAATAAACAAAATAAGAACATTGCAAAACTTTATCTCCATCACTGTGACCAAAGAATGTGCTTCTTCTAAACAGATGCACTACACAGAAGTATTGACCTTCATTTGGACATGTCTATTGGGTAGACATGGAAAGTTGAGGCATATATGTCAGGACTCAGGATTCAGAAAGTCAGGTATGGAGCCAAGGTCTCTATAGAGAACTAAAGGCAATGAGAAGCCTGATATGCCCTGCTTATTACCTCATCCAACCTCATCTCTACAGGACAGGATTATTTATTCCCTTTTTATATGTGGAGTGGAGTTTAAAGGTAAATCCCATGAGTCTAATTTAAATATCCATGTGCTTATTTAAATAATAATAACTATTAATGACTTCAGTTCTCCAATCAAAAGGCATAAGCTGGCTGAATAAATCATGAAACAAAATTCATAGCTGTGTAGATTGATATCTGGGTCTTTGATTCAGTTCCATTGGTCCTCCTGTCTGTTTTTATGCCAATACCAGGCTGTTCTCAGTACCCTGTAGTAGAGTTTGAAGTCAGGGATTGTGATGCTTCCAGAAGTTCCTTTATTGTACAGGATTCTTTTGACTATCCTTGGTTTTTTGCTTTTTCAAATGAAGTTGAGTATTGTTCCTTCAAGGTCTATGAAGAATTTTGCTGGGGTGAATTTGTAGATTGCTTTTTGTAAATTGCCATTTTTACTATGTTAATTCTACCTACCCGAGAGTCTGGGAGACCTTCCCATTTTCTGGTGTCTTCTTCCTCAAAGATTTCTTTCTTCAAAGATTTAAAGTTCTTGTTATACAGGTCTTTCACTTGTTTGGTTAGAGTTACTCTGAGATATTTTATGTTATTTGTGGTTATTGTGAATGGTGAGGCTTCTCTGATTTTTTTTTTCTCAGCCCATTTATCACCTGTATAAAGGAGGGTTACTGATTTTTTTTTTTTAGTTAATCTTGTGTCTTCCTACATTACTGAAGGTGTTTAAGAGTTATAGAAGTTCCTTGGAAGCATTTTTGGGGTCACTTATGCAAACTATCATATCATCAGCAAATAGTGAGAGTTTGAATTTTTCTTTTCCAATTTGTATCCTCTTGATTTCCTAACAATGGACCTAACAATTGGACTGTCCCCAATGCTTTGAATGGCTCTTGGGAATGTATTTCTCATACTGGATTGCCTTGCCCAGCCTTAATAAAGGGGAGGTGCTTAGTGCAACTTGATATGCCATGCTTTGTTGATATCCACGGGAGGCCTGCAGAGGAGGAGTGGATTGGGGTGGGGGAAATGAGAACGGGGGGGGCTGCAGTCAGGATGCAAAATAAATGAATTAGAGAGAGAGAGAGAGAGAGAGAGAGATATGAAAAAAGAATTCAGGATTATCTGGCTGATGTTCTGGGGTGTGGAGCTAACACAAAGGTACAGGTAAGCAACGGTGTGCACCTCATGAGAGCCTCACGCTGTTGGTAAGGGCACTGGCAACATAACAGCACAAGTGTGCTTTGCTAGGGCCTCTTCCTCACGGTGTTGTTAGCCCTGAAAGCCATCGTGGAGCCCTTGCCCTCGTGACCTCATTACATCCCAATTCCCACCTTAAGGCCCTACCTCCAAAAACCTAGGAATGCGGGGATTAAGTTTCCAGTGTAGGAACAGTGGAGAGAACTTCCAAAACAGGGGGCAGCTTTCTACTGCTTTGTCTTTGGGGTAACAGCAGCACACTGCTGGGCACAGGCTGCCTGATGCCATACACACACCCAGTGAGCAGAGCTGATATCCTTGGGCTTTTACCTGAGGTCCACGCAGTATGCCTGGTCATCTGGAGGTGACCCTTCTAGGGTCACCCAGCACTAGAAACTACAATCATTGGTTTGGCACATGCTGTTTAATCTGCACCAGCACTTGAGTCTGATCCAGATAATTTTATAGGACAACAGGCCCCTGAGAGCTTAGCCTGGTCTTATACACGAGTCAGTGTTTCACATACACACAAAGGATTTCCAGATAAAATATAGAAAACCCAGGTAAGTGGGAATTTCAAATGAACTGTGAATATAGCGTTTATGCAGAAGCATAGCCTAAATAATATGTGAAGACTATTTATTAGAAATTTAAATTTTTCATTTAATCATAAATTTAGCTTAACTGGAAGTGCCACATCTTCATTTGCTAAATGCATTTATTCAAGGTGCCCAGTAGGAGTTCCAGACCAGATTGAAGATAGATTCTGCTCACTGGGCAGCTGCTACATCAGAGTTTCTCACAGTTGCCCTCTTCCTCCCCAGCAGCCCAAGGACACAAAGGACCCTGGTGAGGCCAGATGCCATTCTGCAGGAGTGTCATGTCACTTCCTCTGAAACTCAAGGACTTTCCCTCCCTGGCAGCCCTGGAAGCTGCCTCATCCCTATCCCTATAACTGACATTCTTTCCCCAGCCCCTCCAACCCTCTAACCCTAAGCCTGTATCCTGTTGCCTGAGTCTCCTGGAAATGTCTGGCAATATGGTCATCCTTCTCCCCAGGGGACATTTTCTAAGAATCGCAGTGGATACTATGACCTTACATGCACAATGATTTTCCTCCATGTATACGTTATGTTTGTGCTAAAGTTTGGTTTTTAAACCAGGCACAGAGGTTAATAGTGATAACTAATATGAAAAGGAACAATTACAGCAACACAGTCAACACAGAGCGAGTAAAGCTGTGAATGTGTGCTCCGTGTCTCTGTCTCCTCTTCTGTATATGCACAACTGCCTTTGTATCACCCACAGCAGACGGGCGAGTGGCTGCCATGTCCATTGTTCTTAGACTTCCTGATTTCTCCAACCATGACCCAAAACGAACTCCTTTCCTATTATTTATTCAGTCTCCATTAATCTCCTTTGGAAAATGGTTCCCTAGTGTGCAGATTATATGAGACATGCATATAAGTTACATGTGATTTGTATACCTTCAATGGATTACAACTTTTGTTCTTAGGAGCCTCTTTCTGGAACTCTATGCTGCAAGGACGATCAATGCCACACTTCACATCTCTTGTATCATCAGATTAGTTTTGGCTTCTTTCCCAGGCCCCAGCATTTCCTTTTCTTTCCTTCATATCCCACCGCACATAGATCAAAGTGAAGTGTATCTAGGGACCGGGGATAAGGAAGCAGGAGGATAAGAATGAGATTCCAGACAGAGCGAGCACTGCGTAGTGTGACTGTATCCTATGCTGACTTAGAGGTTACCACACTCAGTCACTGCTGCTCGACAGTAGATCAAAGTCAGGTGCAGTTTAGGTATTAAATCACAAAACAACTGAAACCAGTTAAAGAGCGGAGCCTTCTCAGTATCCAAGTTGTGCAGCGTCCCAGGCCTGGTGGCCAACCTTCCCAGACGGAAGTCGGATGAATCATGGGTGCAGCTGGGTGGTTGAAAGGCTAGAGGGAGTTTTGAAGCAAAGATGGTTCTGATGAAAAGAATGCACTGGATGTAACTACCTCCACAGGTCCTGTGGAGAAGAGCGGCAGTCCTGAAGGCCCTGAGGGGGCCTGCAGTTGTCAGGTTCAAGAGAGGCTAGAGGAAGTCAGGAGACCCCACTTCCTTTGGGTCAGGGTTGGCAGTACACATCAATGTTTTCTTAGCTCCTGGTTGTCTTGTTGGAGGGAGGCCCGGCAGAAAGCAGGCTGGGCCAACTGGGGTGGTAGGGTGGTTTTTGTGCCTCTTATCCAGGGACAATCAGAGACTTTCAAAGAGGGTAGAGAGCAGGAGGAATAAGAACCATTTAGGAGCCATCCCTTGTCACAGAATTTTTTTTTATTTATATGTTTTTTTAATTTAAAAACTACTTTTTAAAATTTTAATACCAATCCCCATTCTCCCTCCCACTTCCTCCACCTTCTCCCCACCCCACCCCCAACTACTCCCCAGAGAGGGTAAGACCTCCCATGGGGAGTTAACAAAGTCTGGCACATCTAGTTGAGGCAGGACCAAGCTCCTTCTCCCTGTATCTAGGCTGAGCAAGGAGTCCTTCCATAGGGAATGGGCTTCAAAAAGCCAGTTCATGCACTAGGGATAAATCCTGGGCCCAGTACCAGTGACCCCACAAACTGCCCAAGTCACACAAGTGTCACCCACATTCAGATGGCCTAGTGGAGCCTATGCATGCCCCCCCTCTCTCAGTCCAGAGTCAGTGAGCTCCCACTAGCTCAGGTCAGTTGTCTCTGTGTGTTTCCCCATCATGCTCATATTATCGGTCCTCCCTCTCTTTGACTGGACTCCCAGAATTCAAACCAGTGCCTAGCTGTGGATCTCTGCATCTGCTTCCATCAGTTACTAGATGAAGGTTCTATGATGACAATTAGGGTGGCTATCAATCTGATTGCAGGGGAATGCCAGAATTAAGGAAGGGGAACATTTAAGGCACTCATCATTGACATGCATATTCATAAACAACCCAGCTATCAGAATGCATCGACAGCTTGAGTTTCAGAGCTAACAATGAAGCAGTGATGAATTTTATGCCTTCATGGCCACAGGGCAGTATTTTCTGTATCAAAACTAAGTTCCCTCTTGGGCAGGATAGAAGTCCTATCTGCATTTGCTTCATAGCCACACAGTCTCTCCCTGGTCTGCACAGCCAGAGTGAGACCCCAAGGTCAATCATCCAATATCTGTCATGCCATTGATGTCGGCATAGGAACTGCCCTCTGACACTTGCTGTTTGGTACTGGTGAGAACTTCTGGTCTCCAGTGTCTCATGGTTTGCATCCGCAGGGCACCTAAAGCCAGTGGTTCCCATGCATTCTGGGTAGGTATAAGTCTACTGTCAGGGTTAGGATTCCCTGCTCAGACACAGCCTCCTGGAGGCTCATTGCAGTCAGCTGTGCCTCTCCCGATTCACAGAGCTGAGCAGGGATCCTCTTTACAACATTTTAAGAGCTGATAAATGCTGGAGGTACATTTTGTGCATTTTTGTTTTATTTTGGAAGGGAAGTATCTCTAACGCTGAGAAAACAACAATAAATCAGTAGTCCTTCAGGAATTCTTAACAATTGACAGCTTCCTACAGAAAGTAAGAAGTGTCTTGGAGAAGAGATTGGTATTGTGAAGAGGAAGTTAGTCTGAAACCATAAATGTTTGTCTTGACCTCAACTACAAACTAACAAGATAGCCTGCTGGAGAGATGGATGTATTAGACGATAGGTAGATGGTAGCTGGGACAGATGTACACATTTCTAAACACACACACCACTGGAGACTGTCCTATAGGAGTCTATGACGTAGATGAGAAGACATGCCTGATTAAGGGCAGACCTTTTGCTCATAGAGCAACTTATGTGGATTTCTATGTTCCAGCTCCCTGGTGACATCAGGAGAGCTCTCAGTGTATTCCAAGCACAAATAGCTCATCTGTGGTCTTTGAATCGGTGCCCAGTGGGTGGGAGGATGGAAAGACCTTAGCGTGAGGAGGTAAAAATTGCTCTAGGAAAAAGGGAGAGCTTACATGTTCACATGACTTGGATTGTAGGACGTTTAGAGATATTCCTAATACTCTTTAAGTCTCTCTGTAATATGCACAGCAAGTTTGCCATTCATCATACCATGAGCTTTTGTCACATGGCCCTGACTGAGCATAAATGTGCAGGGATCCAAGTAATGTGCCTTTTAGGTAGGGGTCTTGCCCAGATCGCTAGACATAATATGGGTGGAAACATGGGGTTATGGGCAAGGAGGCAGGGTTGAAAAAACGTTTGTCTGAAGGAAGCAAAAAAATATTTCTTGAGTTAGGTAAGAGATAATACATAACTGGGTGGCAGTGGCGCACACCTTTAACCCCAGCACTCAGGGGGCAGAGGCAGAGGCAGGCGGATCTCTGTGAGTTCAAAGCCAGTCTGGTCTACAGAGTGAGTCCTAGGACAGGTTCCAAAGCTACAAAGAGAAACCTGTCTTGAAAAACCAGAGTGAGAGAGGGAGAGAGAGAGAGAGAGAGAGAGAGAGAGAGAGAGAGAGAGAGAGAAAGAGAGAGAGAGAGAGAATAGATAGTCAAATGATTAGAAACAAATATTCTGAGAGATGTCGTATAGTTCATATTATATACAGATCACTGACGCAAGAGATTTTTGTTGCCTTTTTTTTTTTAGATAAAATCTGTAAGCAGCTTGATGAGACCCCCATCCTACTAAGGAAAGGAGATGGCCATGGAGAATTTTACACATCTTAGCGGGAACTTCCATAGCAACACAGCTGGTCAAGGAGGGGGTGGGATGACTGAGAGCTCTCTGGAGTTAGGACACACAGAGTTTCCAGTTAACTCTGCAGGGACTATTTCAAATGCATGTACACACTCACAGTGTGCGTGCACACACACACACACACACGCACACACACACTGAATAACACACTTCTGCTGCCTAAACAACCACGCAAGAAGGAGCTGTGATTGAAGCATAGGAAGTTAACCAGCTCACCTAAGTGGCAGAGTTGTGACTTGGGCCCAGGCAAGTTGAATGCTTAATTTAAACCACGACCACTCCCGTGCATCAGGGAAGCCCATTATTTCTAGACATTAGCAGAGTGTGCCAGTGTTGGATATGACATGCTAAGATCTTAGATTCCCTTTTATTTCTTTTCTTGCTTATTAAGGCCCATAAGTCCCTGAGGTCCAGCCAGCAAGAGCTCAGCCATTGACAAGGAAGGAGCACTCTTTGTGGCTTTGCGTAGTGACTGGTGACAACATGAGCATCCTCCTAGGTACTCTGGAGGGGGTGGCACTGTAGCAGAGAAATGTTAATAAGCAGAGTAGTTGAAACAAAATGACCTTTTCTGTTACAGGAATCCCATGGTCATCAGAAGGGGCATCAGTGGTCAGCTGTCAGAGGTCCCTATGGCTGTCCTGAGTGGCCTCTGTGGCTAATGTCAGAGGTCCCTATATAACTGTCCAGGGCTTCCATATTGCATCTTTGCATTCATCTTTCCCAGGCATAAAAACAGTGTGATTATCAACAGTTGGAAGGCCGCTACCCAGAGGCCCTGGGCTGATCAATGCCCATGTCTTAACTATATCCCCTGCTCTGCTCTCTTAGTTCCAGCTCCGTACCCCCAAGGGAGGAGTCATATACCTCCGACTTTCTTCTTTTTAAAATTATTTTTGACAATTGTGTTTGAGTAGAATGTTTTGGTCATATCATCCTTGTTCCTCTCTCTTATCTCTCCCCTACTCTTGTTGATGCCCCCCTTCCCAACCAGTCACCTTCCTAGTCCCATACCTTTCTAGCGCATGTGTTCACAATTGCTATGGTTATGCCATACCTCGAAGACGGCATTTCAGTCTTTCCACACCCTCTTCAGAGATGTTCCCTGGCCCCTCGAGGGAGTGATGTAGGCATCTGTTTTAGGGATGAACACCCAAAAGTCACCTATTCTCAGTGCTTCAATCAGTTCTGAGCTTCTGAATTAACCTCACCCTTTGTTGGGACTGGGGGAGAAGCTTCTCTGACCTAGACTCAGAACACCTGTAGTCTATGGGTAAAACATAATATTTAGGAGACAGTTTGACTACATAGCCATTTAGCAAAGTATCAATAGTCCAGTTTCCCTTAGGGCCTGTGACTTCCCCAGCTTTTGACTAGTGTCATGTTATCAAGTGTGTATTCTTTCCCACTTTTTGGTTCTCAGATCCAAGCAGAAAGCAGTTGGTTATCCCCATAACAGTCATGCAGCTCTTTGCCTGGCACATCCAAAATGTAAATATTCTGTCCACACCAGAGAGAGACTCTTGATGACTCCTCTTCCAAGTATTTTGCCTAGCTCCTTCTGTGCCCATGACAGCAGGGAGGAAAGCCTCCTCCTTTCGGTAAGAAGGAGACTTTGGGATTGTATATTTATTTTTTTGTTCTGAATCCTAAGAACAGTAAGAAAGGTATCTGAAGAATGTTCATTTATTTTTGTTGGCCTAATTGCCTCCATTAAACTTAATTGTCATAATTGCAGCTTCACTGCCTTAATTGTCTTTATAGGGTTCAGCAAAGGCTTTGCGAGTTCCACGCAGCTGTTTACATGGTGTTTGGGTCTATTATGTTTTGCATGGCTTGCTTCATGCTCTTTAGGATTACATAGTTCTCCCTGTCCCTTCTTTGAGTGGATGACAAAGGAATGCGACTGTTGTCAGTTTCTGAGAACATGAAGAAACTAGCCGCACATACACAGTGAATCACAGGGTCTCTGGAAACGCTCTTGTCTCTGCTAAAGGCAGTTAACACCATAGTGACAGCGTGGCAGGCAGACACTTTATTCGCCGTCTCTGACTGGATTTTCTCAACAACAGCTGTATGTGGTATGAGTTATGGTTTTTCAGATGAGGAACCCGAGGCGCATTAAAACAAAGGGAGTAAGGTCACAGGGTTTGGAAGGTCCCTGTGTTTGAGATATAAACCTAGGTATATTTAAGAATTCCCAATATCCTCATAACTTATTTTCTGTAGTAATTACTGTGCTCAGTTCCAGTTCTTGGATTTCAAGAATATTTGGTGGCGGTGGAGTTGGGGTGAGGGGAATGACAGCCTGTCCTCGGTGTCTATAAGAGGTTCCTGGTGTTTTCACCATTAGAGGCCTCTCTATTTTTTTTTTAAGAACTTTGTTTTGTTTTGTTTTGTTTTTAGAGACAAAGTTTCTTTTTGTGTAGCCCTGGCTGTGCCTGGAACTTGCTCTGTAGACCAGCCTGGCCTCAAACTCACAGAGATCTGCCTGCCTCAACCTCCCAAATGTTGGAATTAATGGCGTGTGCCACCATGCTCCCTTCTTAAAAAGTTTTATTATTCTAGGCAGATTTTTACCTCTATTACTTTTTCTCTGCTATATTCAGCCTTTTTATATATTTATTAACAACACAAAACATTAATGCAAATAAACACAAAACTTATGGTTGGATAACCCCAGCAAGCAAAACTAGCTCCATCCCAACGGTATGTGCTCTTTCGTTTCTTGTTTCTTTGATTTTTCTCTTTCGTCTTTGTTACCTAAGCTGGATAACTGACAGTGAACATTCATTCCCCAGGACCGAATAGCACAATTATCATAAACCCCTGTGGGTTAATTCAAATTTGATTTGCTTAAGATTTTTCTTAGTGTGTCTCAAAGAATAAGCATTTATTTCAATCACTGCCATTCTTTCAAACCCACTACCACGAAATCTTTGAAGCAGCACAGCTTTCGAATCTGTGGCTTGTACAATATTTCTTTAACTGACGCGCTCAATCAGACCGTCTCCCCCTTACTCCATTTCCTCTTTGCCACTGGCTTGTTTTCTACAGAAAGTCATAATCAGCCTTTAATTTTACCTACATTAAAACATTTCAGAGATGCCCAATATCTGCTGGATGAAGATCACACTTCTTATTCTGGCAAGGACGGCCTATCCACTCCCTGTCTTCTGCAGCAGACTGCATTTCTGTTTCCTCTCTGGTACTCCCGTCACCGTTGACTACTGAAAGCTTCCCACACAGCCCTTCACTTCTCCACCTCCCTCACATGCTCCCTCTAACTAGAGTCTCTTCCTTGCTCCATGACACCCATTTGTAGAGATCCAGTCACATCTGAGGGACAATCACTATCACTTTCAGAAAACCCTCCTGCACTTATGACTTCAAACAGTTAGAGCATGCTCCATCGCTCTGTTGCCTCTTTCCCTGTCCACACTTTTCTTATTCTTCCTCATCCTCGTCCTCACCACTGTGCCATTGCTTTCCTGCCATTGGTTTACTGTGCATTAAAACATGCTGTGAGTGTGCTTTTAAAAACAGCTATAGCTGCATCTCACAACTTTATGAGCTATTTTTTTATTTTTCTTTCAGTTTCAAAACACTTTTTATGATTTTCTCTTTTCTTATTTACCTGTGAGTAACATATACTATTTTTTTTCAAATGTTAAGGGACTTTCCGTTTGTACATTTCTAAGTTAATTCCAGTGTGCCGTCAGAGCACATTTTGTTTGAGACTTATTTTATGGTGTAGGATACCATGATAAATGTCTCATGAGTACCTGAAAAGTGTGTATCCTGCTGGAATTGGGTGAAGTAGTTTATAAACATCATTAATTCATGTTGGTTGCTACTGTCAGTTATTACTTAGCTCCTCCATTTGGGGTTTGATTTCATTGTAACTTCCATGGTTGTCCTCAGAAATACTCCCTCTTAGTAAGGATGAGAAAATACTTATTTATAATGCTTTTGAATTCTTTTATTGACATTTTCAGTATGTCATTCTGCCATCCATTTGACATTTATTTAGATATCTGTTATTTTTGTCTTTTGTTTTTCAAGGCAGGGTTTCACTGTAGCTTTGGAGCCTGTCCCAGAACTAGCTCTTGTAGACCAAGCTGGTCTCGAACTCACAGAGATCCATCTGCCTCTGCTTCCCGAGTGCTGGGATTAAAGGCATGCACCACCACCGCCTGGCTTATTTAGATCTCTGATATGAGTTAGATATAGAATCCTTCGCTAAATAGTCCATTTCCCATTTAATTAAACAATCTAGACTTTATTATGAAGTTATCATACATACACATAGTCACACACATACATAATCACATCTATATATTGGAGATTTATATTATCCTGTATTTCATTCAAATGACTTATTATTCTTCGCCCAGTCTCATTCATTCTTGATTTTTGCACCCTGATAACGTGTATTTGTATCCAACGAGAACTCCTCTTGTTTCTCTAGTCAAAGGCTCTTGACTATTCCTCCAGATGGTTGTTGTTGAGACTCATTCCTTCGTGGGTTTCTTTTGAGGCACTGGCTCCTTTGCTCATGCTTGCCTGTCCTGTTAAGCAGCTGCTGGTATTTGGCTGGCCAATCCCAATACTCTGAGACGTTTTCTTGAGAAAGTTTTATGATGCCACATTGTGAAGATAGAGTCAAGGACCTGTCCTGTGCAGGATCTAACCTTTCACTGGTATGTAACAGCCAGGTCTTCTCTGGGAATTCGTGAGCAAGACTGAGGACTTCACTGACAGCAATAATGTGTGAAAGTGTTTTGTGTCCTATTATCTTGGCAGCTGCTCTCCGCACTCAGCCTCGACATTTTTGCCAGTCGTGGGTGCTTTAGTCCAATTGAGAGTTTGCTGAACTGTCGTTTGGAAAGAGAGGTAGTAATCTTCACATAGTACAGATGGTGGCCAGGTGACTCAGATATTGCAAGAGACGCCTGAAACAGCATTAACCCAGAGTTGAAAGAATCTTGACGGAGGAGGCAGGGGAGAGCCCCTCAGAGCTTTGATCTTAGCAGCCCCAGGTTGTTAGTGAGGATGGTAGAGCTGGTATCCACGTGTCCTAACTTCTGGTAGAGTTGTCCCTGGGGCTAGCTTCCAACTTGACCTGGGATTAGCATTTCTGATGATGAGGGTGGATATACTCCATCAGTATGCATCTCTTGTGGACCCTTGCTGTTTCCTCAGGGTCTCCTCAAGTGAGTTGTGTTCGTCCCATTCGGAGTGCACTTTGACTGGCTTCTTAAGCTGGGTCCCTGCTTCAACAAGACGGGAGAATCTCTCACTCGGCCAGAAAAGGCAATGAGTGGTGGCCAAACAAATACCATTGCTACCTGGCCAATAAAACGGGTGTAGGCTTCCTATAGGGACAACCAATTGTCTATGGACTGTGGAGAACAATGACAAGACTCTTAATAACTTGGGTAACTTAATTTAAATAAACTTAAATTCACTGATAAAAATCAGGAATCTTGGTCCTTTTCTCTCCTCAAAGATACAAGAAGTCATGGCTTTTCATTAGCTCCCTTGTTTAAAATGATAGGTAAATGATGTTTGAGAAAGTGACACATATCGCTAATGAGTGAACTAAAGACATCTATGGAGTGTGTGTGTGTAAAACATAGCATAGCACAGAATCATTACATAGCCTTCCTGTACTAATTAACTTCCCATTGTTATAACAAAACAGCTGGGTTACTCAACAAGAGGAAGAATTTATTTTGGCTCATAGTTATGGAGGGTTCCGTTTATGGTTACATGGCCATATTGCCTTTGGGCCAGGGGCATCATTACGGAAGCATATGGCAGAGGAAGCTGCTCATTCCAAGGTAACCAGGATGTAAACAGAAATGAAAGGGACTGGGTTCCAATATCCCCTTCAAGGGCAGTGCCCTAAGGACCTAACTTCCAGTAGACCCTACCTCTTAAAAGTCACTGTCAGTATATTACTGGATAAAACTTCAGCCTTCATTGATTTTATCATAGCAAGACTTCTGAAGCTAAAATCCAGCCTCTTCTCACCTCTCACTCCTGCATCTTTTACCAGGTACAGGGGTGTGGCACGTGTATGCTGAGATAGCCAAGTCTGAGTTGCCTTCAGCTGGGAGCCTTGTCTGAGTTCCAGTTAGTCCTTAGAGGAACAGAGGGATAAAGGGTATTGTCAGTGGCAGAAAAAATGCCACTTTTTACTTGGCCATTTTCCATAGGATCCAGACTCATATCTGAGATCAGCATGCGCTATGTATTTCCCCACATGCTGGGACGGGCTGATTTTGAAGACCAGACAAGAGTGGAGCGAAGAGGTGTGCTTCTATACACAATCGTTTGTATCTTGAATCTCTTTCCAAATGGGACTGGTGCCCTCACTGGGAAGCAGCTTCGACTCTGGCCACTCTTTGTTCCAGTTCTTGGGAGTCTCTTCCATGTGGTTTTATGCAGCTGTACCCCAATCTGGGACCTGTCTTTTTTGGTCCCAGAAAGACACTGTCCCCCAATCTGGGACCTGTCTTTTATGGTCCCAGAAAAACACCTTTCCATACCCTTTTGATGTTCTGCTTGAATCTTTGGCAGAAGTTTAGCTTATAATTTTTTAATTAAGATGTCTTTATTTGAAAAGGTGGTGACAACTGAGCTCTAGGCTTCTCTGGTTCATCCCATGCTCTAGGACAGGTTTAGGTTGGATTTCCATCAGGTCATAACATGAAGTCAAGATCTGTGATAATCTTATTATTCTCAGGCACAGAGCAGCATTGAAATGACGAGACACTCCAGGCCCCAACACACCCAGTATCTTTTGCACAAGGCCCTTGGATTGATGTTTCTCATCACTCATTTGGGACATTAAGGTCTCATGATGTTGGTTTCTTACCTTGCAAGAGATCAGCTTTCTCTTTGGCAGCGACCTGTATTTTGACTCATTTAGGCAAACGATTTAGACCATTTAGAGTTCCAGGGGATTTTGCCACACGTAACAAAGCTGGCTCATGCTGCCATGAGTGCATCCTGGAAGATGAGCATCACCTGCCCCAGAGAGTGCTTGACATTTTCGCTTTGAGTCACAGGTACAGATATTGCTTCTGGAAGACTATAGGGTCTGCCTCAAAGAGAGAGAGCAGACTTTCCACTACACTGTTATAGCAGCTCCCATTGGGCAGTAGAAAGTGCAGTTTTATGTGATAGGGTTAGCTATCTGTAACCTGGGAAAGACAATGAAGTCGAACCCTGAATCTGTCAGGAAGAGAACCAAATGCAACACAGAGAGATGTCAAAGTCATCTATGTAGAAAGTGGGAACATTTCTGGAGCATAACCCAGTTTCAGGAAGGTTCATGGTGCACCTTTGCTTGTGCAGCTAAGATGTCTAAGAGGCTGAATGCCATCTAAGTACGAAAGCTTTATGGCTGTAAATAGTCCTTGATGGTCATTACCTGCAGCCTCCTGCCTCTGTTCTGGTCTTGCTAAGTCCATCACATATCAGTCACTCTACATCAACGGCTCTCAACCTTGGGTCATGACCCTTTTGGCAAGCCTGTATCTCCAAAAATATTTACATTATGATTCATAACAGTAGCCAAATTACAGTTATGGAGTAACAATGAAGATAATGTTATGGTTGGGAGTCACAAATGAGGGTTGTGATATTAGGAAGGTTGAGAACTATTGCTTTAGATACTCTCAGTTTACAAATGGGGTCTCCAATAATTATTATCAGGCAACAAAGGTATAATCAGTCTAAACAATGACATTTGGTACTGTCCTCTTCCTTTTAAAAGTCATAGAGATACCTCAAACTTTGGGGTATTCTTCAGAACTTAGGACATTTAAAAATGTTTTTATGGATTTTAATGTAATTTTCTCCACTTTGTTAAGTGTAGTGCCACGTCTGCTCTACACGCCATGCACTACCATGGTATGCGAGTGGGGCAAGGGGCTGGAGATTGAAACACGCACACATAGACACACAGAGAGAGGGGTAGTACCAAGAATGCTCAGAATTCCCCTTTATTGTGTTTCAGGGCAGCTTATATAGGATCTCCTTCCACACCCTAACTCTGAGCTGCAAGTTCAGAAACCACTCCCCTGCCATCAGGAACTCGTGAGTGTCTCGTGTTCAGAGCAGCTGCAAAACAAGTTGTTTCCTCAGCGGAAGCTGCAAGCACAGGAAAACAAGGTTCTAGACTCGCATGGGCATAGCGCAAACATGATAGCAATAAGCTGGAAAATGCCCTAGCAAACATAGTTACTGTACAAGATAGCCACGACAGCCATCTAGCTGATGGCAATTCCAGCTGCCATGGAGGAGCCACAGTGGTGACAATAGCAGCCACTACAGGCCAAGGGGATCCTGAAGTCTCAACTGGGATGGATTGACAGTCGTCCTTGAACTCCAGATCCTCTTGCCTTTGCCTCCTTTAGCAAATCCTACCGGTGTGGGATGGCTCCACCAGGCTGGGCACCAACTGGGCCAGGGCACATGCCTCCCACTGCTGCTGGGAGCCAGGGCAGCATCAGGCTCCAGGACCTTCCGTGGCTACTGTGCAGGTCCTGCAGGAAAGCCCACTGCTTGCGCCTCTTGGGTGTGCAGAGTCGGGGACTGCTTCCACCTCCCTGCCCCACCACTGACTTCTCCATATGCTACATGGACAGGCAGTCAGCAGGGTCTGGGTGGACCTGGCTCACCTCAGCTTCAGCACTTGTTTCCCCAGTTACCGATGCTCCCGCCACCACCTAAGGTGTCCTCCTCAGCCCCACAATCTCTAGTAAAGAATCATTTAGGAAATTTGGGCATCATTCTCTCTAAATTACGTCCTGCTGTTAGTTGGGTGAAGTAATTTTTCGGGAGGTATTCACAGCAACCTTTAAGGGGAGGTTGGTACATCAAACACAGTAGCCTGGAATGATTTCACAGGTTCTCACTTTCTATGGAAACAAAAGCAGAACTTCTTTTCCAAAACAACAAATTCTTAGACCCACATTTTGAAATCAAGATACCTTTCTTAGCAGTACCCAGAATCAAATGTCTCTCTCCAGTCAAAAAATTAAAAAGAAAAAAAAAATAATATACATAATCCAGATTCTCTGTGAACATTCCATATTTTCAATGCCTTCAATTCACCCTCCCGCCTCCTCTTTATTACTTTCCTGCTGACCAGTCTTCCAGAGGGCATTCCTCAGAGAGTCTCTAGTTCCCCATCTCAGCGGTGCTATCAGGCAAGAGTCTGGGGATGAAAAAACACGTACCCATCTTCAATTCGCCCTCACCATTCCTGTGGGTGCGCTCTCAGGGATCTCTAGTTCCTGATCTTGCTGGGAGTCTTCATTTGTAATGCAATGCCTGCTCTTCACACCATGTGCTATGGTACGGTTCGTGAGTGGGGCAAGGGGCTAGAGATTGGAACACACACAGACACACAGACACAGGTAATGCCAAGAATGCCCTCTTTCTTGTGTTCCAGGGCAGCTTACATAGGGTCTCCTTGACTAATGACCACCCTAACTCTCAGCTGCAAGCCCCCCCGAAACCACTCCCCTGCTATCAGGAACTCCTGAGGGTCTCCTGCTCAGAGCAGCTGCAAGCATAGGAAAACAAGTTGTTTACTCCGGCAGGTGGGGGTCACAGGAAATTTAGAGTCTGGGGGGTCCACAGTCCCCAACAGTTAAGTATATAGAATATACTTAATATCCTTATATTATAATAGCTTAATATCCTCATGTGCTAATCCTTTTATCTGTGTCATTTATTCATACTAAAGAATTCCTCCATCTTTGACTATATATCCCAGTTAGTTGGCATGTCTGGTCATTGCTCCATGCATGGACACACATTGGAGTAATTTTTACAATTAATGTTAATTCTTTAAATTATTTGGAGACAGTCTCATGTTGTTAAGGCTGACTTTGAAACTGCTTTGTAGCTAAGACTAACTTTGAACCTCTATCTGATCCCTCTCCGGCCACCTCCTTCTGGGATTATGCAGTCATAAGAATTACCCAAGACTTCATGCATGACAGGCAAGTGCTCTACCAACCGAGCTACATCTGTGTCTTCAACACTGGGACTGTATCCTCTGTAGACTGATAGTTGTTTGTTGTATCCCTTTAAATATTATTGGGCTTTGTCCTAACCTCAGTTAAGTTACATGGAAACACATCTTTTGAACAGTGTTTGAGTACTTAGCTATGTGGTACTTGGGCAGCTTCTGGTCTGGGGCTTTTTTTTTTTTCCTTGAGTTCACTTTGTGGCCAAGGTCTTTCCACTCTGGCAATGGGACTGTTGAATATTCATCAGCACACATGAGATCCTTTTTGTTGTTTCTTCCTTCCACTGCAGGTGGTTTCCTCACCTCCATACATGAATTAGCAGTCAGTCTGAGCAGACAGGAACCCTCATATGCTCAGAACCCTTCTTCTCTACAGATTTCTTGACCACCGAGCAGGGACAATAAAGAGAAACCATGGAAATCTCTCCAGGATTCTCTTCTCTGTTGCTCTACTCTGCAAGTGTAGCCTCCTTGATGATCCCGCATTCCCAGCATGTGCAGCTGGCTCAGGGGTATGGCTGGGTTGCTTGGGTTTCTTCCTGCATTGTCACTGAACTGAAACTCTTTCTCCATCGTTTGGACTGTCCTAGCCTAGCGCCCATCTTGTTCATTTCCTTCCTCTGTGGAATCTCTGGCTTGTGCTGTCTAGTGTCCAAGGTCTGATACTGAGCACAACTCCACCTGTGCTTGAGGAAGGAGGTGGACTCTGACCTGTAGTCCCACCATTGACGTCTTAACTCCCATGTCTCTGTTGCTATGTGTTCTTCCCTCTAGCTTCTGTGTGAGCATGTCTTTTTCTCTGCTCTAGCGTTGATGGTGGTCAGTGACGTTCTGCTGTTGTTCTGAAGCCTCATCTTTCCCATCTTCTGTTCTTTACCTGCTCAGTTCCTCCTCATCCTTTTCTCTCCTTTTGGCCTTTGAATAAGGTGGTGGTCCTGCAGAGGCACAACCACCGATGGCACCAGACTACAGTGTTCTCTACAACCCAGTCCTTCTGAGAGTCCCTAGACTTCCACCTTCTGAATGTGCAGGTGTGCTGGGTTTGTTGGTGCATTGTGCTCCTCTGGTGCAGGCTCACTGGCTAAAGATTGGAACCATTCTTTCTTGATCTGTCTATCTATCTATCTATCTATCTATCTATCTATCTATCTATCTATCTATCTATCTATCATCATCATCATCATCTCTCATCTATTATCTATCTATTATCTATCTATCTATCATCTATCTATCTATCTATCTATCTATCTATCTATCTATCTATCTATCTGTATGTATACACTTATTTTTTGTGATTACTATTTTTTACCACAATATCTTCCATGACTGAATTTGCTCTGCACAAAAGATTCTAGCAACTGATGTCACTTTATTATTCCATCCAACACTTTCTGGAACCCAGGACAAGTAAATCCATTTCTCACAAGCCTTTATGCCAAGTGTTATTAGATTAAGGAGGTTGGGCTTGACCTAGTGAAGCCATTTGTCCTCTTTGGGGACATCCTTTATTTTGGACCCGTATTTTATGTAAATCCTTGAGATTACTATCCCTGTTATTCTTCGCTTCTTCCCCCGTAATTTCTGCATTCTGAAAATCCACTGGTGCTGCCTCTCTTGGTATTATGAACTTCAACAGAACCAGGCCAGCTCATTGCCCAGGGGCTGGACTTGCACATCCCCCATCTTGCATGTCTTACATTCTTGGCTGGGTAGAGCATGTGCAGTCTTCTTTTTTTTGTTTGTTTGTTTTGTTTTATTTTGACATGGGTTTTGATACGTCGCCTAGACTGGCCTCAAACTTCAGGCAAACATTCTGCCTCAGTCTTCTGAATGCATATTCTCCTGGATTATACCCTAAGCTTTAGTGACCAGTCTTCCCCACTTTACGTCTGTCTTGATACCTCTGTCCAGGAGACACATTTCTGAAGGTTTTCTCAGTTTCCCTTGAGCTTTGAGAGTTGTTTTGTCTGTGAAAAGGGTACTTTCCCTACTATGTCATTTGGAACTCTGTTCAGGCCTTGGCCAGAAAACAAAAATAAAAACAAAACCAAAGCAAAAGCAAAAAACAACAAAGTTAAAAAAAATTACATTTGTCAGGAACTTGGCAATAACAACCCCTTTGTTGCTAGAATCCTTCTTTGCAGTGTGGGTGGCTCAGATGGTACTTAATTAATTGCATTTTCCTATAAATTCTCAGCAGTATGCCTACTATTTTTTTCAAATAGAGGACTAATGCCCATTCCATTTCTAAGGCAACCGAATCTCACAGGTCACAGAATAGGGAAGCCGACATTTGTACATAAGCATGCTGCTTCTGCTAGTGAACCTCCCATCAACAACGGGCTTCTCTGGTACTGTTGTACTGTTGCCCAAGTCACAGGTTGTATATTGCCATTCAGTATATATTATAACAAAAACAAGGCCTAGTATTGTCAGCACTGACTTTGAGTTATGCTCTGTACTAGACTCTTTATAGTCACGATCTCATTAGATTGTCACAGGTCTTGGAAGCAGGTACTTAGGCTAGCAGACCTATTTAAAAGATGGAGGATCCTGGCGCGGTTTTACATAGCCTTTATTCTAGCAGTTAGAGGCAGAGACAGTTGGGTCTCTATGAGTTCGAGGCCAGCTGTATCTATATATACTGTTTCAATAAATAAATAAATGAGTTAATTAGTTAATTGAGGTCAAGTCCTTGCCCAGATTAGACAACTGTGATGACTCTTTAGGGTGGTCTGAAGGGTGTGTCTGGAGCCAACGTTTCCAAGACCAGGTATTCATCATGTTTGCAGAGAGATGGTCAGGCTTAGGTCTCTTCAGTTCCTGCATGCCTAAAGGAATCCTTGTGCTTCTGCTTGCCCCATTGTGAGTATTTTCTGTCCAGAACTGGAACATAAGAAATACAGTGCCAAGAGGCAGGGCTATTCCTTCTCTGCCTCAGTTCTGGATGATGCTATATAAAATCTTTATGTTAACCTTCATGTTTTTAATTAAACGGTTTACTTCCATAGAAATGTTTCCTTAGTCATAGCATTTTGGAGATTTGAGGGCAAAGATGCCTGACAATTATAAATAGGAACAGGACACACATATTAAAAGCCTCTGACATTGACAACACATCTGAAAGCTCATGCTTTGAGAATCTTGCAGTCCAGTTACTAATTGCAAAAGAATCTCAAAATATTTACAATTCGTTTGTGATTTTTGCATTGAACTAAATGCATGGTTTCTCTTGGTCACATGCAGCCTGTGGGCTTGGAAGTAGGTTACTCCTATGTAATTGCTCTTAGAAATAATTTATTATTTCTAACTTTGACTGTTCTTTGGAGGGTTATATCCTAGTAGGAAAGAGTATTCACACAGGAACAAAGGCATATGATATAAATCATTTGATTTTTACATAAATTTATGGCTTTATCACATATGCTTTTTCTCAGTAGAGATGAGTAAAATGATTTGTCAGGTCTACATTTTAGAAGATATTTTTCTAGGTCTCAATTTAAAAAATATATTTATTTTAAGTCTTTGTGTGGTGTATGTATGTATGAGTGTATGTGAGGTGTATATATATGTGTGTGGTGTGTGTGTGTGTGTGAGTGTATGTGGGGTGTATATATATGTGTGTGTGGTATATGTGGTGTGTGTGCATGTGTGTGTTCATGTGAGTTCAAAATGCCCTAGAGACCAGAAGAGGGCATCAGATCCCCAGCTGCGAGTCACCCAATGTGGGTGCTGGAAATCAAACTCATGTCCTTTGTAAGAACAGCAGATATTCTTAACTGCTGAGTCGTCTTCTCAGCCATAAATTTAGAATTTCACAACTGTTTTCTTTCAACTTTTTAGAGATTTATTCATCAGATTGGGGTAGTGTCTCAGTTGGTAAAATGCTCACCTCCAGGCAAGCATGAAGACCTGGGTCTGGTCCCTAGAACCCACTTCAAAACTCTGGGCGTGGTGGTGCCTGCTGCATGCTGCGGGCCTGTGATCCTAGTGCCAGGGAGGTGAGACAGGTACTAGGGCTTTCCTGCCTAGTGCCAGTCGTCCTGACTACTGGTGATCTTCAGGTCAGTGAGAGATGCTGTCCCAAAAGCAAGGTGGATGGACTGAGAAAGATATCCTAGGTTTTCCTCTGGCCTCCACACACATGTATATATATCCACCAGCAATTCCTCCCAACACCCACACCCACACACAATACCCCCCCATGTCCACCTCCCCCCCCACAGAGAGCGAGAGAGAAAGAGAGAGAGAGAGAGAGAGAGAGAGAGAGAGAGAGAGAGAGAGAGAGAGAGAGTTTATCATCTTTTCCTTTCAATTGTTTCTTCCGGGAAGTCTGCAGCCCGCAGTCGCTTTCAGCGCAACTACTGCTCCTTTGCAGCTGATCAGTTCCCATCTCTGTCTCTAGTTCTCATCCTTGGTCACTTTTAACGTTTCTCTCTATTTCTGGTTTTCAGAATATTGAACCTCTGATGATTTCAGCGTGATATAATGAAGGAACTGTGTTTTTCTCTTGTTATTTTCATACTTCTCTAATTTTGCGGAGCTTTTTAGATCTGTGTATCGATGATTTCAATACTTGGAAAACTCTTTGCCAGTTCTTCAAATACTGTCCCCACGGCATGTGTGCATGTGTGTGCATGTGTGCATGTGTGTGTGCATGCATGTGTGTGTGAGCACATGCATACATGCTCACGCGTGTATGTGTGTATGTGTGTATGTGTGTGTGTGTGGTCTCTTTACTCTCGTTTTTATGTCTCTTTCCTTCTTGACTTCTCCATGACTTGGCTGGAACAGCCACTGAGCCTCTGAGCCTCTGCTTCTGGCTTATCTGGTGTGTGGCTTGGAAAACGGCAAATACTTCAAGGAGAAAAGCAAGGACGAATAACAGACTTTTTTATTTCCTTGGGGGTTTTGCTCTGGAATATTGACCCTGAAGTACTGGCAGGCTTGGTTGTCATCTGTTGCCATGGGACAACTTGTTTCTTATTCTGTTCAACCGTAGCACCTGTCTCAGCAGAGAGGTTTGACTGAGCAGACAGTGACTGTCCCTCATCAATAACCAATACCAGAATTAGAATTGTTTGTTTTTCTTTGGCTTCATTTAATTTATTCAAATAATAAAATATATGTCACTGAAGCTACAGTATTGACACTGTAGTGAGAAGAACTGTGCTTTCCTTCCAGGACCAATATGAAATTGTCTGTGAGGGTGGCCTGTATAAGTCCAGCTTCCCATCTGTAAAATGGGCACATTGCTCCTTCTACTTACTCTTCGGAGCGACTGAAATACTTAAAGCAAAGAGGAAAGGGAGTTTTCCAACAAGACAATCTTGTTCCTTATTCCTCCCCCCTTTTATAGGTTAGCTCCATGTGGGAGTTGGGAAACGAGTTCTTAATTAAAATCTTACTCCGGCACCCAGCAGCGCCATCGCTCGTACATGGTGTCATCCTGTCTGTTTGTCATCTGCCACTATCAGGAAGAACTGAAGGAGGGAAGCAGATGCCGCTCAGTGTGAAGCATAGGAGAGCGGGGAACGTCCTGAGCCTGTGCCATCAACGGGCCTGGCTTGGTGCAGCGTTTGGGAGGGATTGTAAGACGTTTTCTAAGAGGAAAGAAAAACCTACTGGTCTGCAGAGGCGACTCTCATTTACCTTGGTCATTCGTGTGCATTTTGAAATGCCACAGTTAGGAGAATAGACTCATGCATGCTAACCCATACCCTGCAAACACACAAGCAGGTGAGCTGTTAATAGACATGTTGTGGTCATCTCAGTAGGCCAAAATTGAGTCAACTTCTTTTTCTGGGTTAACCTAATCTAAAAATAACACTTTCATCTCTCATTAATAGGCTAGCTGTTATCTAATGTTTTGCTGTGGGTTCAGGGACCGGGAATAAATCATTCTTTGATTATAGGGTGGGCCCAGCTGTGCTGACTCACTCAGAATGGGTCAGGGCACAGAGAATGATCTGTCCCAGGTCTCGGCTGAAGCAGTTCAGTGGGTTCTAGGCCTTGTTTCTTTCCTACGGGGGAAGATACGGTAACCCCTGAGCTGGTCCCGCAAGAGGCAGAGTGTACCTAGAGCAGAGGGGAAGATCTGTCATCTGAGGAATGATTCCTTCCTGGTTTTAGGCCCACTAGGAGGTTTCTGTCTCGTTATTAACCAAGTTCTGAGCTAGAGGAGAAAGTCAAGGTATTTAGGGGATTTATACCGCAGACATTTACGTCCTAGCTCTTTCTCTTCATTGGGCTTTCATCCATTTTCCCATCTCGCCAGGTTCACCAATCCCCCACTTTGATAACTTGTCATGGGGTTTTTGGAGGGTTTCAGTAGACACATCAGTATATCCCAGTCACTATTATTTTACCTTGAAATTATATGAGTAAGAACGAAAGTAAAAATAAAATAAAAAATAGACTTTTTGATGACCCAGCTCAGCTCTAAGAAAAAGGGAAATTGATTGGGAAAAGGGGGTGGGGGTTGATGTTAATAAGACACATGACTTTTATGAACCAAATGGTCTTGTTGCCACACAGCACCAGGGGACACTGTTTCTGATATTGGGGCACAAAAATGATGGCCAAAAGTTCCTAGAGA
The DNA here is from genome assembly GCF_982192425.1 of Myodes glareolus. NCBI lineage: Eukaryota > Metazoa > Chordata > Mammalia > Rodentia > Cricetidae > Myodes > Myodes glareolus. The sequence continues at coordinate 48,515,680 of NC_142039.1, read as the reverse complement.
TTTGTTGTTGTTGTTGTTGTTACTGTTGTTTTGTTTTTAGCTATGTTGAGAGTTGAGGTTAGAGCCCCGTACATGCTCAGTAAGTATTCTGCGACTGAGATATATCCTCAGCCCCTTGTGTGTTTGTCCGTCTTTTAGTTTGATGAAGGGTCTGAGTTGCTCAGGCTATCCTTGATAATGCTCTGTACCTCAGGTTGGCCTTGAACTTTTCATCTTTCTGTTTTAGCCTGCAAGATTTTGGCATTATAGGCCTGCACCATCATACCCAGTTCTCCACATTTGTAAGTCATTCTTTAAACACCTACATGTGAGACAGTGATCGTTCTTGGTACAAGAGACTCACAAGCTATGTAGCAGATTTCTTGTCTGTCCACATCACACTTCTGCTTGCTTTTATCTGTGCCACATGGATTCTGTATATTGTCTTCCTTCAACTGTCCTGGTTGTCACTGTACATAGCACAAATGCTCTAACTGTTGGGTTATAGCCAGCACGTCAAATCCTTGATGTCCTTGTGGTAACCTGTACCTGAGGACACTCATTAGGAGAATCTGAAGATGTCGAGCCACAGGTGTCCCTCAAAAAAGATTGTTATATGTCACTTGTAATGTGTCCAACCTGATTAAGTCTCTTAGGCAACAAGTTCACTTATTGATCTGAACTAAGCAAATGAAAAAATAAATCCCACCCAACTCTGGCTTGGGTCCCTTCTGACAACTCCAAGGGCTTAGAAAGTTGTGAGGTTCATGGGACTCTGCCTACCAACTTCACTGTCTTGTTGCCATGCTGAGATACGTTCCCATAGAATCAAAAACTGAAAGCTGTCCAGCATCCAGTCATGGTTTAGAGTGCCAACATGGTCTTCCTACAGATAATTCCTTATTGAATACTAAGCAACCTCAGCAAGGGACCTGGAGGAGATGAGGTCATGAACAAGCATGGACAAGGGTGAGGGCAATGTGCTGTACATACCCAGTGGATCCTTCGGAACAAGTTGGTCACTGTGGTAGATAATAATACCAGTTGTCAAGTCGGCAGGATCTAGAGTCACTTAGTAGACAAATCTGTGGGTATGTCTGTAAGGGGCTTTTGAGACTGGGTTGAGGTGTGAAGACCCTCCCTCTTAAATGTGGGTAGTGGCAGCCATAGCCTGGGTATTAAGAGCTAAATAAAATAGAGGGACAAACAGAGAACCAGCATTCATTGCTCTCAGAAGTTCATTGTAAATGGCCTCGTATTCCTGTGCGTCCCCACCGTGGACTGTACCTTCAGCCTAGGAGCTCGTCCCTCCCTCCCTCCCTCCCTCCCTCCCTCCCTCCCTCCCTCCCTCCCTCCCTCCCTCCCTCCCTTTCTTCTGTTGTTTATATCATCTTTTTGTCAAAGCAATGATAAAAGTAACCAGTCTGTTCCTTCATCTTTGGCACTGGGGGTTCTTTCAGTGGGGTAAAATTCACTGTGGGCATCTGCCCTGGTCATGGTAGAATGTTGACATGGCATCTCTGACCTTCCTAGTGTCCAGTAGCACCCTCACCCAACCTCAGCTATGCCAACCAAAGTGTCTTCTTCAGTCCAACAGTTAAGAACCACTGCTTTAGGGGAAGTAGTTTATGGCTAAGGGCTAGAGTCTTTATAAACTTCACACTTTGTCCTCTGACTCACTGATCACGAACGGTAAGCACATCAGTTGTGAATGGATGGTCAACACTCCACGGAGGCACAAGGACTTTACTTCCTGCCTGTGTTTATTCCACCAACAACTGAGGCATTTCCGTGAGTCTCGAATAGCGTGTCTGTTTTGGTGGCACGAGTGTAGTACAGTGATTGTGTTACCCTTTGGAGTCTTCATTCACTGTTCAAATTCGCTTGATTTCGCTCCCACTGTGTACACACTGCTGTTAGGTTAATGACTGGCAGCAAACTGCGGGACCTTGACTTAATATTATCTAATGTGTTTGGAGGTCAAGCCGTGATGCTCAAATCTCTGACTAAGGTGATTGCAGAATCAGAACATTGGTCTAGACTGGGACAAAAATCTCTTTGGCCTCATTAGGGAAGTTGCCTGAGTCTGGTTGTGCAGAAATGCCTTACTATGTGAAACAAGGAAGGTTCTCCCTGGAAACACAACCTGGGGAGACAGATGTTGCTTTCTCAGGGAACAGTGTCAAGCACGAGGGGGACTTCTACCAGCCCCAGAGAGGAGTGCAAGCATGCAGAGCCACAGAGCACAGCTGTGTTCTGAGCTGTGGCTGGCAGTGGGCAGATGCAGCCAGAAATAAAAGCCCCTTAAAGATCAATGTCCTCTGAACTTTCCTCAACTCTTAGATCCCTGGAGCTGTTAGACTCAGCTAGACCAAAGCTCAAAGGAGAGCGGGATGGGGGTGGAGGTGGCGTTGGGCAGGTGGGTGGGTGACCTGCCCTTTTCATCCTCTGCCACGTGCGCGCCCCTGCTCCTGCGCTGGGCTAAACCCAAGGATCCTGTCTAGGTCCCAGCAGAAGGCAATGTGACTCTGTTTAAAGATCCCTGGACCGATGCCTGAGCCCCTCCCCACCTTCTTCTCCTGGTCTTTATTGCCCAGCTCACTCTGATCACCCCGTTAACGCAATCACAGGACTGAGTGCTTTTGCATTAGAAGGTTAATTTATTGCTATCAGCGTTGCCCTTGATCTTACTGAGATGCAAGAGGAGAGGAATGGAACAAGGTGGACCGAGTGGATGTGAGCTGGAGCAGCTGCCGAGGACTCTGGGTTACCAGGACGCCGAGAGCAAGCCATAATGCAGGGCCACAGGAAGGGGAGGGCAGAGGTAGGAGCTGTAGCTCTCTGCAGGCTGCAGTTTGCACACTGCTGCTTCGGCCTCGTAAACGTATTCCTGCAGGAGACCCTGTCTTGCCGTCGGGCCCATATTTTATTTTTGTCTGATTCCTCTGCGGAGGACGCGGGGCTTCTGATTGGATCTTTGAGGACTGATTCCTAGCCCTTCTGAAGCTAGGTGCTTTGGAGCCCCCTACCATAGCCAAGGTTGGACATTTCCCCAGCTTGCCTCTAGAGGATGCTGAACGATGGTCCGCACTTAGTGGGTCTGCTTTTCTGCCCATGTGCTCCCCGGGATGACTGTCCTGTTCAGATTTTGTTTTGTTTGATGAATGAAGATTTGGGCCATGTTGTTCTTTCCTGTCACTACCTCAAAGACTTTAATCAAAGGCCATTTGGAAATAATGCCAGCTAATTAGTGTTTATGATGCAACAGGACTGACTCTCCCTTGGTGCCTTAAACCTTTCCCCTGAAACCCAAACACACCACACTCTGGCATTAATTGTCAAGAAAGATGAAAAGTCTACCAGTCGCTTGCTGGGCGGAGGCCTCCGGTAGATGGAGGCAGCAGGACCCCACAGGCTGGTGCAGAGCGGGCTTGTAGCTGCAGATCCATCGCTCCCAAGTGCGTTGTGCTCTGAGAGTTGGCGGCTGACGCATCTGGTACCTAGCGAGCTCGTTAACCAGAACACGAAACCCTCAGCTGAGGTGCATAGTCTCTTATCATAGTCATGGAAACAACCGACTGAAACCTGGCAAAAATCAGAGTTCCTTTTCTGAACCAGAATTTTCAAGAAAAATGTGTGTCTGAGGCACGGTTTCTTTTCCTACATTTTTGTATTTGTTCATGTTTTTACAAAGGGCTCTCTCTCTTTCATCCAGACTGCATAGTTATTTGGCATCTACTGTAGATATAAACATATGGATCTTACCAAGAAAGGAGGAAAAGTCAGAATTAGAAACATGGGAGACGATGACAACAGCATCAAGTGCTCTGGCCGCAGTTTGTCAATAACGCGAAGAGGGATGGTGGTGAGGAGCCAGGGAGGACTCTGTACCAATAACTGCAGAGAAGTCAAGGAAGCGGCGGGCACTGGGAAACATTCCAGGACAGCCAGCTTGAAACCTGGCCTGTGTCAGATCAAAATTACAGGGCTGACACGGCATTCCCTCTATCCACAAAGACTATGGCCCACCCTGTTCAGTGGATCTGAGGCTGCAGATACATGGTCTTATGTTCTCCATTGGCTATGTTTTTGCTTCACACACATCTATGACAAAGTTTACTTTATAATTAGACACAATAAGATTAGCAATAACCAAGAATGATTAGAACATTATACTGCAATACAAGCTTTCTAAAAATCTCATGGTTACTTATTTTTCAGAGTTTTATATTTAATATTTTGGACTGCATGCAGTACCAGGTAACTAGAACCTCAGAAATGAAGGCATAGCCTAGGGAAGACTCCTGCACCGACCATCCACAGAGATGCAGAAGCAGAGAGCCTGCCTCTTCTCGATACCTGGCTAACTGACACAATGTGCCTAGTTTGGAAATGATGTTTTTCACTTACTATTTTCCTTAACACAAGTCCATGCAGTACCGACATGAATTTGTCTCAACAATGCCTGTTATCTAGGTACATTAGCACCTTGTCATCTCTCCTGTGTGCGACACAAATCAACTGATGTCAAGCTCGGGTGATTTACGCAGAAGTCAAACTGATTTTCCCTCAATTATCAATCAAAGCAAGAATTTGTAAATAAACTAATCATTGGAGCAAAGTACAGGGATTTGCTTAAAACCTTTAAAGAGAACCAATCGTTTTAAAGCTTCTTTGCACCTGATAGTTACTTTCAAATAAACAAGAATTTTATTAATTTTTTCCAAGAGATACATGCCATAAATAAATATCAAAGTCTGTTCTACTCTGAACTTCTTTATTTCTTAAGCAATTCTATGATTGAGATGTTTTAAGCTGGAGAGTTGGCTCAGTGGTTCAGGGCACTTGTTGCTCTTGCAGAGGACCGAGATTTGATCCCCAGCGACCGAGATTTGATCCCCATCACCCACATGACTGCTCACAATCATCTCTAGCCCCAGTCCCAGAGGATCTGATGTGTTTGCTCTTTCAACCGCTGTGAGCACTGGCTGTGTATGTAGTACACATACATAGATTCAGGCAAAACACCATCCATATAAAATAATAAAATAAACAAATCTTCAAAAGAAAATCCAGGTGTGGTGGCACATGCTTGTTACTCCGAACAGCCAGGAGGTAGACCCAGGAGGTTCAGACGTTCAATGCTAGACGGGGTTAAATGACAAATTCCAGGAAAGTTTTGGATATGTAACAAAGAGCTGCCTGTGATACATAGGAAGAACCTGTTACAGATTTTTTTTTTTTTTTAGCAAACTATATAAAACAATGTAAGCTGAGCCCATTTCAGGTTTTATATTGAGGTACTCTATTAATATCAACAGAATGGCTCAAATGAAGATCTTGGTTGGTAGCATTGCTCACTCATTTTCTAAGACCTCAAGCCCTTTGAGAGTCGGATGGCAGGTATGGATGGGTGTACACATTCATGTGTATGAACGCAGGTCTTACAGGCTGCTTTAAATGGTTTCTGAAGCCCCAGGGGCCCAACCCAATGCTTGAGTAAGCTCTTGGACCAAAGAAGGGGCATCTGCTTCTTTCATGGGGAGCCATGAAGCTGGAAGAATTCTCCACATATGGCTCAGGTGAGGAGCCAGATCATGACAAAACCGAGAAAGTGCATCTATAAACTTTATAAAATATATTAAGTAAATTCAATTAGTGATCTCAAGAAAAGTTTTAGTGGCCAACTGTTAGCCATCTATGGGATCTACACAGGGGAGACATCTAAGTAGGATCTATATGGGATGCATATGTGGAATGTGGGAAAATACATAAAATTATATATGCACATTTTTCCCAGCGTGTTTTTTAGGTCTCCCCTGTGCTCTCGTAATCAAAATCAAAAGTATTTCTGAAAATCTACATGCTTTATCTAACGTACATGAAGCAGTCTGCAGTCCGTGTCCTCGTCATATTGTAAAACTTAACAGCTCGGATGTGGCCGAGCCAGTTTTCCAGGCATTTTTCACCTCTTTCCTGAGTCGTTCTGATCACAGAAGAGATCTTCATTTTCTCTTAGTGTTTTGACGTTTGTGAAGTTCAAATACACATGGGAAGAGACCAAAGGAAATGCCAAAGTATGAGCAGTTCCTTGGCAGGCTGAAAGGTTGGAGCTTGCCTTCTGGGAGTTTTCTGCTATCTGCTGATTGGAATTGTAAAGTGAGATCCTACTACAGACGCCCCTCGGTATGCACGGGTGACTGATCCCAGGACCACACAGACACTAGACTCGAGGACACAAAATGAGAGTGTTTCCAGAGACCTTCGTGCATTTCCTTACACATCTCCATCATCTCCGAGTGACTTACGATGACTAATACTACAGCAGAAGTTATATCATTAAGCAGATAGTTACAAGAAAGAAGTCTGCCTGGACACGTTCTTACAGATGCTGTAGTTCTCGAAAAATATATTAATGATATTTTCATGTTGTTGAGGAAAAGAAAATATAATTTCAAAGTTTTTTTTAACTTAATAGATTGAAGCGTAATAATATTCTGCTTTGTTTCAAGTCTTCGTGTACAAACGATTCTTTTTTTTTTCAAAGTTTATTAAATTATGAAAGTTTCCATTTCCGCCCCTCCTCCCAACACCCTCCCCCTCCCCCCCTCCCCCTCCTCCTCCCTCTCCATCCCTAAGAGCAGTCAGGGCTTCCAGCCCTGTGGGAAGTTCAAATTCCTCCCCCCTCCCTCCAGGTCCAGGAAGGTGAGTATCCAAACAGACTGGATCCCAGAAATCCACTATATGCAGAGGAAATATAGTCCCAGTGTCATTGTCAGTGGCTTTTCAGAAAGGCTCCGGGCTAGCCACATTCAGAGAATCCGGCCACATTCAGAAAATCTGGTTGGATCACATGCTCGTTCAGTCCCAGTCCAAATGGCCTTAGTGAACTCTCATTAGATCAGTCCCTTTGTATCAGTGGGTGATCACACCCCTCGCGGTCCTGAGTTTTTTTTCATGTTCTTCCTCCTTCTGCCCCTCATTTGGACCATGGGGGGCTCAGTCCGGTGCTCCAATGTGGGTCTCCGTCTGTATCACCATCCATCGTCAGATGAAGGATCTATGGTGATAAGCAAAATCTTCATCAGTATGGTTATAGGCCAAGGCCGGTTCAGGCACCCTCTCCTCTGTCTAGAGAACAATCTGGGGATCTCTCCTTGGGCCTGGGATCCCATTTATAATCAAGTCTCTTGTAAACCCTAAACTGACTCCCTTAGTTGAGATATATTCTTCCCTGATCCCATATCCATCCTTCCTCCCTCCCCCCATCTCAGTCCCCCAAGTTTTCCCCATTCCTCCCCTACTCCCTTCTCTCTAACCCTCTCCCCTTCCAACAACCCTCCCCCCCCATGCACCCGAGGTTACCTGGGACTCTTGTCTATTTCCAATCTCCAAAAGGATAAGTACATGATTTTCTTCAGGTTCACCTTCTTATTTAGCTTCTCTAGGATCACGAATAATAGGCTCAAAGACCTTTAATTATGGCTAGAATCCATTTATGAGTGAATACATACCATATTCCTCTTTTTGGGTCTGGCTTACCTCACTCAGTAAAGCGTTTTCTATGTCCATCCATTTGCATGCAAAATTCAAGATGTCATTGTTTTTTACCGCTGAGTAAAACTCTAGTGTATATATGTTCCACACCTTCTTTAACCATTCTTCTATTGAAGGGCACCTAGGTTGTTTCCAGGTTCTGGCTATTACAAATAGTGCTGCTATGAACATAGTTGAAGAAATGCTTTTGTAGTATGATTGGGCATCTCTTGGGTATATTCCCAAGAGGGGAATTGCTGGGTCCTGAGGTAGGTTGACTCCCAGTTTCCTGAGAAACCGCCACACTGATTTCCACAGTGGCTGTACAAGTTTGCATTCCCACCAACAATGGATGAGAGTTCCCCTCTCTCCACATCCTCTCCAGCATAGGCTATCATTGGTGTTTTTGACTTTAGCTAATCTGACCGGTGTAAAATGGTATCTCATAGTTGTTTTGATTTGCATTTCCCTGATCGCTAAGGATGTTGAGCATGACCTTAAGTGTCTTTTGGCCATTCGGAGTTCTTCTGGTGAGAATTCTCTGTTCAGATCAGCACCCCATTTTTTAATTGGGTTAATTAGAGTTTTATTGTCTAGTTTCTTGAGTTCTTTGTATATTTTGGAGATCAGGCCTTTATCTGATGAGGGGTTGGTGAAGATCTTCTCCCAGTCAGAAGGTAGCCTTTTTGTCTTACTGACGGTGTCCTTTGCTTTACAGAAGCTTCTCAGTTTCAGGAGGTCCCATTTATTCATTGATTCTCTTATTGTCTGTGCTACTGGGGTTCTACCTAGGAAGGTACAAACGATTCTTATCCCTTAGCCACTGCCGTCAGGTCTGTGGTACCAGACCCCGAGGCCACAGAGTTCTCAGCAGTGTCTTTGGATACCCAAGAAGCAGGCAGCACGTTAGGGCATTCCTGCCTAGACTTGAGGGAAAACCAAGGGAGACAATAGGCTCAGTCTCCAGATCCTAACAGGCGAAACACCACTGTCCCTTCTCAGCCTTCTACTCCACAGCCCGGGCTCCCTCAGGTCCTCTCCCTAGCTGCAGGGTGGACTCTGGATGCCTGGGGCCTGTCTCTTTCTACTCTTCATTTCCACACAACAGTGGCTTCGCAGAGTGTAGAGGCCAGCATGTCAGCCTTAGCAGTGTGTGTCTTTCCAATTGGGGTGGGCATAGTCCTCCCCATCAGGAAACATCGGGAAGCCATTGATCTGCTGATTAAGCACCTTATCGAGGGGGTTTGTAATTGTACACAGTTGTTGGGACAAGTGAAGGTTTTCCGGATAAGCCCTTCTTGTCAGAAAGGCCTGCTTTCAGTCTCAGAAGCGGTGGCCCTTTCCCAGGAAGAGTCTGTCCTAGATAGAGACACTTGCTAGACCACATCTACGCTCTGGTTTCCAAGGGGAAGGGGGGAAAGTATGTGGAGTGATTTTTTAGGATTGTAAAGACTAACATGGCCAACATGTGATTAAATGTCCTTAAATACTGTGTGTTACAGTTGGACTCAGAGATGCTAGAGCCTTAGCAAAGGACCCCATGAAGGTCACACCAAAGCCTTCCTCCCTCCCCACTCCACCATTCCCTCACTCCTCTGCTTCCCCACCCTCCTACTAGGAATGATAGTCTTAATTTACCTCCTCCTGCCAGACATGTGTAGCTGTCTTGGTAAACAGAAAGCGGCAATGCATCTGGTGACTTGAAGGAGATACTCTAGTTCTATCTGACCCCCTTGGAATGCTTGGTTCAGAGACCTCTGCCTGAGAACTCAACTGCTTCCAGGTGCTGGCTGTCTGGTCCGCAGCTCCAACTGAGCAACAATCCCCAGCCAGCATCAATTGCCAGCCACGTGAAAGAGCCACCTTGACTGTCTGGTATTGCTGAAATGCTAGGTGACCACAGCCCCGCTGACAGTGAATTAGCTCAACAGAGTCACGTCCAGCTGACCTCAGTTTACCTACCACCAGAGGCCTCGGGACCCCACCCTGTCCTACCATATAGCAGTACACACTGAAACAGTCAGGCACGGTGTCTGGCTATTTTTCTTTAAGTTTACAGAGCTAACCACAGTTCTGCTGTGTCGGTGGTTCTATTTCCAGACATGACATAGTTGGGAGGAGGGGTGACCTGGCTCAGTGGTCTCAGACCACTCCAGAAACCTCTGGTTGGGTGCGACCACAAGGTCAAATGCCTGAGGGCTGACTTGGCCTCTTACCTCAGCTGTGTGGCTCTTCTGCTTCTTGGGACTTTTCTAAGCTCTTGTCAGAGGATCACCTGGCTCAGTAGTGCCTGGCTCAGAAAGATTTGCCATCCTATGGCCAGAGTTGCGGAGAGACTAGTTTTACAGTGATGTGCCACCAATACAGTCACACACGGCCTTAGAGGAGGGAGGCAGCATCTCAGGAAGGGCCTGCGTTGAGCTCAGGTTTAGAGGGCACTTGAAGAAGGCAGGAGGTACATCACCAAGAACATCATAATCGAGAGGAATGGGATGCAGGAGTGTGGCCAGGACAAAGTGAGCCAAGGCTCATGACAGCACTAAGATACCACTAAAGACTTTTAAAGAGTAGTTTGGAGTAAGCCCCGTGGGGTAAGCACAGAATCTGAACTTCAGGTAAGCTTGTCATGGTAAGAGAGGAAAAGGTCAGTGCAGAACTATTCTGTGTCAATGTATACCTGCCTCTCCTTTGACAGGGAGTGACATTGATCTAAGTATCTTCACCTTGCATGTGCATGCAACTGTGGGTGATAGTAAGTGCATTGATTCCTTGGACTATGGTAAACATTTCACAGTGTGGACGATTCTAAAGCCATCACATTCTATACAGTACATGCATGCAAGTTTTGTTACTTTGTGCTACAATAAAGCTGTGGATCAAACAGCTCACACAGATTTAACAAATAGATCCCTAAGGATATTCAAACCCCAAATAATTAAATAGCAGATTGGTTACCCACATTAAATGAAACTTAGTTTGCGCATGGAATTTGGTGTGTTTTCTGATATTTTTGGAGTGTTGTAAGGAAACATGGGCTAAATGTCATGTTATAAGACACTTAGTGGGATTTATGTTTGAAAAGATAATCCACGGTTCAGTCTAACTTCTGTTGCTATCACTGAATACCTGAGGCTGATGGTGTCTAAAAAATGGAAGTTTGTGTTTGCTCTGGGTTCTAGAACAGGGAAGTTGGAGAGTACGTCCTTTGTAAGGGCTTCAGGTCACCTGAACTCCTAGTGGTCAGCAGAAGAGCGCATGAGCACACGTGGAGAGACAAAATAGAGGACTCTTCTAGTCCCAAGATAGTGAGAGCTCACGGGAGAAAAACAAGAATCCCTTTTAACGGCCTCATCATCTCTTAAGGACTTCACTTCCCAATACCATAATGGAACAAACTGCATTATCAAAGATTTATGACTCTAGAGGAGGCAGAGGAGGCCCTGAGTGATGTGCTGGGGCTCCAGATGCTGGAGGTGGCAGAAATTGGAAGGCTGCAGCACCCAGATGTCCTTGCTGGAGGGACCCGTGTCCTGCAGGGTGTTCTCTGCTGGGCCCCAGATTAAGCACAGACTACACCCAAACACCAATTTCCAAGCACAAACCAAACACAAAGAGATCTTTTATTAATCCAGGCAAATTAGATAAGGTGGCTGAATCTGAATTGGGCGGAAACAGTAACAAATAGCGATACAAGTATTAATTATAAAAGGGGGAAAGGGGAGATCTGTGTTAGAATGAGCTAGGGCATGTTGGTATGCTCCAATTGTGTATTTTAATTAGGTTAGTTAAAATAATGGATTTTGATAGTTAGACTTTGATATTTTGATAGTTGAATCTTGATGATCAGTCTTAGGAATAAATCAGGGATAACAAAGTGATCAAATAAGGGAATAACCTTAGTGGCTAGCTTTAGAAGTATAATTTAATGGCTTAGGAAGGCAGAGAGAAGGAAAAAGGACAAACCTGTTGACTCCATGTTTGCTACACTCAGGCGTGTGTTTGCTATGCTTGGACCTGCTAGAGCCCTTCTCCCGCAGCAGCCATGCCTTCGATAGCGCTGGGCCTCCAAGCCAGAGTCACCCTAAGCAAACAAAAATGGGGATAGCGATGATTCCTTTAAAGCTTCTGTTTGGAAAGGACCTTGTCTGAAATTTCCAGGGGCTGGATGAGCTGTTCATGTAATTTGGGTGGATTTTCTACTGTTGGCTAAGAATTTTGCTTCCTTGGGTTTGTTAGCCGCGCGTGTTCACTTTGCTGTGTGCTTCCCAGCTTCTAATATTCACTACAATTTCTTCAAGGACAAAAAAACTCACATTCAAATACCTTTTTTGGCCTGGAAGCTAGCATTTTATGTTTCTGGCTATTGAAGTAGTGTGTGTATCACCAAAGTTTCAGAGTGTGGATTCTGTGGGGTGTGTGTGTGTGTGTGTGTGTTTGATAGTCCTCATGTGTCTCAAAACTCATACTGAACAATGGGTTCTGGGCTGTAGAAGAGGATTAATTTTTTTCATCTGTCTTTCCTGACTTTGTCTGCCAGTTGAACAGAACACGTATGTGCCATCCTGCCTCACTCTTATGAATGGACATTCTTATACTCTCAGATGCACTGAAGATCTTCTGGAGAAAGCTGAGGACTGTGCAGAGACACTAGCTGAGTGTGTTAGTGATGTATTGTGGAAGTTCAGGGTTTGAAGCCGTGTTGCTTAGCTTTCTACTGTTGTAGTGTTTGGGATGCATTAGCTTAAGAAGGGAGCAGGCGTTTTGGTACCCAAGCATTCGAGCTTTCTGTCCATGACTGACTGGCCACACTACTTTTGGTAGATGGCAGCAAAGAACAGCGTAGCAGGAACATACGGAGAGGATCCCTGGTTACCTTCCGGTCAAGTGGGAAAGAGAGAGATAAAGAGACCAGTGTCCACAGTGAAGTCACATCCCTAGTAACCTGAAGATCTGTCACAAGGCTCCACCTCTTAAAAATCCTATCGTCTCAAATAGCACCAAGCTGAGGACCAAGTCTAGACACAATTAGAGAACATTCCCAGGCTAAACTATCCCAGTAGATAGTAAAGACCTCATAACTAAAAGCCTTCCAAAGAGCCCTCCCCAACAATGGAGCAGCAGTGTGATGTCGGGTGTCCAGTCACATGACCACAACTCTCCACACAGAACCATGCTATCTTAGACAGTACTATGTATTCTAAGACTGACTCCCCACCCTGAGAGCGTTCCATATTAGCAGACATCCCATAAACAGCACTTGTGGTAATTAAATAATTACAAGAATCCGAGCAGTATAATGATAGCCTTTGTACACACACTTGTGTACACTATTATGACATTTTAAGGGGGAAAATGAATCTGTTAGGTCTAAGCAGTTAACAAATTACATGATGTATAGGTTTCAAGACACAGCAACTTTGAGTTGGAGGCAGAACAGAGGCTAAAATAATAACAGGGTCATCTTGAGTGCTCTTGCTTGCTGGGAGCAAACTGGTGGAAAGGGTTGCTGTACTTCCTGTCCCGTCCATCCTGTCTGTCATGCTGACTCCGCCCATCGGAGACTAGTCATAACTGGACGGAGACAGCTGCTTCCGGTTAGGGTCTGAGACTGTGGCCCATGCCGGGGGGGATTCCCTGTTCACTGGAGCCATTTCAGAATTTGAGATGCGGCTATTACTTCTGCTGTTCCTTGTTTGGGGACAGAATGTGAACTCTTGTGAACAAGGTCACATGCTTTGTTCGGTGACAGCACCTGGGTGGAACTTACCAGGTATCTGTGGCTGGTAATACTGACTACAGACACTCATTCCTGATGCCATATCACCAGTCAGTTCAAGACGCCAGTTTATTGGCAATTCCAGAACATTGGCGATTCAGGATTTCACCAGAGGGAAGAGCATAAGCCCACTCCGTCCCCAGCCTTAATGTTTCCTTACATTTAAAAACATTGTCTCATGATGTTTTTATGTATGGATGTTTTGCCTACATACATGTCTGTGCACCACCCGTGTCCCCAATGCTTGCAGAGGTTAGAGATGGCCATTGTATTTCCTGGGACTTGAGACATAGATGGTTGTGAGCCACCACGTGGGTACTGGGAATCAACCACGGATCCGCTGGAGGAGCAGCCAGCTGGTCTTTTAGGGCCTGAGTCACCTCTCCAGCCCCACCTCCAATGGGTCACTCTTTCACTTTCTCCACTCTGCTGTTCTGCAGTCCGCTCCTCCCCCATCTATCTCGCCCTCCTCAGGATCACCTCGGGAGAGCGGTGGGCTGAACAGCACCGAGGCACAGCTGGGATGTGTGACTGATTTTCTTTCCCCTTAGCGTGAATTACAGATACTGCTTTCTTGCAGCCCTTCCTCAGTGGAGCAGGGAAAGCAAGTCCAGATGCGGGAACGACCCTCGAGCCCCATCCTTAAGCGTTCACTGTGCTCAACTCTCACTCCAAGGCTCCGCATTTTTTGCCAGCAGGCAGGTGGCAAGGGTACACACCTGTGACGTCACTGCTCAGGAGGCAAAGGCTGGAGACTCCTGAGTTAGCTTGTCTTTGTTCTTGTCCATTCTTTGCTGTGATAGCAGGTGATCTCCCAGGACTAACCAAGCCTTGGTGTCTGGGGAATAATAAAGACTTCCTTAGTGACTTTACGGGAGTTGCTGCTCCAATTTCTCTCCGCATCAGTTTTGGTAACTGTGCACTGAATAGACATTCAGTTCTATGATGGATGGTTTCCTGAAGTCTGTGGCTGCCTGACACTGCCTGCATAGTACGCCCACCCAATTGTAACAGCTCACACACACACACACACACACACACACACACACACACAGACATACACACAGACACATTCACAGATGTGTGTGTGTGAGAGATACACACACAGAGACATACACACAGACACATTCACAGATGTACACACACACATACGCACACACACAGATATATACACACACACAGAGACATACACACAGACACATTCCCAGATGTGTGTGTGTGAGAGAGAGATACACACACAGAGACATATACATAGACACATTCACAGATGTACACACACACAGACACACACACACACACTTTTCTAACCTCCATCATGACTAGGACAGACGTGGGACACAGTGACAAACACGCCATGGTTTGAGCTAATGAGAGAAAAGCATGAGCCTGACTGTGGATCTCTGGCGATACTTCTTTTCCTAATGAAAGGGCAGATGTGGCTGGAGGGGCCTTTTCTTCACTAACCTGCTTGAGTTTCGGTAGCACGTTTGGAGGTACCATAACTGACTTATAACTGGAAGCGGAAAGCTGAAGGAAGCTCAGAGATGTTAGCAAAACCAGTAAATTATCGAGTCACTACAATGCTAGCGACTGTTATCCTGTCAAAAAATAAACCTCCCCTTTTGTTTGGAGACAGGGCCTTTCTATGTGGCCTGCAAACTCACGACCTTCCTGAATTGGTCCCCCGCACAGAGACTGTGTAATCTACTGCCCCCAGCTCGGCTTTCCAAGCCTAGCGTTTTCCCCTGGTCTACTCATCTAACAGCCTTGATACACTCTCACAGTTTCTTAGAAGCAAACAGGTCTCTACCGTTTACTGGTTTCAGCCTTGTTACAGTCGTAGACACATGCTCCTTTTTGTGTGTTAGGAATATGCCTTCTGCAAACCTGGGTGTCTGTCCAGAGCCCATCCAGGTCCACAGTAGTTAGTCGGAAGGTCTGAAGGAGTTCCCCAGAGGATTCTGCAGGGAAATTGGTGCTCAGCCAAGAGGAGGCTGGGAAACAGGTCTGCTCTCTGTGCAGGAAAAGACGCGGCTTCCATCTGAAGCGTTGCCTTTCTGCTCACTGCCTGACACTTAGAAATCTTTAGGCTGGTCCACTGAGCAGCCTTAGCCTGGCAAGGTAGGACATGAAAATCATGACTTGTTCCCAGTTCCAGACAAGCGCCAACCATCCAGGCGCTTTATCTGCCGCTCCCTCTGATAAACCCGCAACTTTCATAACTCTGCCTGGTGATTTATGCTAGGGTCATTAAGCACTCAGGCACTTCTGTTTCTTGGCATTGGAACACAGATTTCCAGGTGGAATTTTCCTTCTGTTTTTTAGTTTATGACAACAGAAAAATGTGAAACTCTTTCCTGTATGGCATTAAACATGGAAGACGTTAGTATAAGTGGCTCTAACCAATGACTCACAGTAGCTGGCCCTAAAGGTTCTTGCTCTGCAGGCACCGTATGGAGGGCCTTGAAGCTGGGTCTTGAGTGGTAGCAGTGTTCCTCAATATAGTTACTGCTCTTCTCCACTTGACATAAGGGAAAAGGCCGTGATGCCCTGGGTGGACTCCATATATCCCAAGGGTCTGTGCTATAACAGTGTCTGCGAGATGTGTGGTGTAGGTCCCGTGCTAAGTTTTCTTCCTTTTCAAGGAGTTCCAAGGTCTAAAGTAACCAAACAGGGTAGAAGCACACACCCAAGTAAGTGAACTCTTCCACTATTCAGAAGGGTGAATTCTCAAAATAGCCATGAGAGACCCATAACCTGTGAGATCATTTTGTTCCAAGTTCCCTAGTTCCTAAAAGTGTGCAAGTCCCATTCCCACGCATGGAGGGGAGTGTATCTATGTTAAATTATAGTTGTGTAGAACCCCAACTTCCCATGCAGCGCAGGCTCTGCCAAAAGGGAGGGTGCTAACTTTACTTCCTGTTTGCTAACCTGCGAGAGTGATACAGAGTGCCCTACAAGAGATAGGAATCTAGCTACCCTTCCTTGTTCACTGTGCACCAAGGTGCCAGAGTGGCAGCAGGCGGGCAATCCCAGGACTTCCATCTCGATGCCCTTGTAGTGGGAAACAGACGAGCAGACTTTCTTTCACTTAAGGAAGTCTCTACGGTCCAGCCGTTCTATTGCTCAGCATGCACTTAGAGGAAGCAGAATCAGGATAGCAGGAAGCCATTGACTGCTTGCTATTGCCGTGTTAAAGACCATGACCACAAGCGACCATGATCACAAGCGACCATGATCACAAGCGACTGAGAAGGAAAGGGTTTATTTCACCTTATAACTTACAGTTCTTCGTGAAGGAAAGTTGGGGCAAGAACTCAGGTTAGGAACCTAGAGGCGGGAACTAAATCAGAGACCATGGAGGAATGCTGTTTACTGGCTCGTTCCCCATGGTTTCTTCAGCCTGTTTACTTATACCCTCTAAGACCACCTGCCCTGGGATACTGCCACCCTGTAGTTTGCACCCTCCCACATCAACTTTAGACTTGCTCACAGGCCAATCTGATGGAGGCATTTTCTCAACTGAGATCCTGTTTTTCCAGATAGCTACAGCTCATGTCAAGTTGATAAAAACTAACCAGACGCCCACCCTCCCTTGCTCACTTGGCCTTGTTTACCCTTGCCAGTAAACAATGCTCACTGTCACTGGGTGATCGGAGAGAATCGGGTTCCGACAGACCGGAACACTGTTTAGCACTATGTATGAAATGCTACTGCTTGCCACAAGACACATGGAGCTCATGACAGTGTGTTCGTCAGGTAAGTCGGACACAGAAGCACGATCACACAGTGTCTCTCTTCGTGGATATTAGAAAGCTGAGCAGTGGTTAGCCCAGGTCCAGAGAACCGGGAGAGCAAATGAATGTGGACCCCATACTGTCTGCTAAGAAAACGTTTCATGGCCCTGTGAGACAGAGAGTGAGTACAATGAGCAATATTGCTTTACACTTCTCAAAATGGAAGTCTGAATTCCTTCCTGGATCAACTGTTAGGGTGACAAATGTGCCCGCCCACCTCACCCTCCCCCCCCCAGGACAATGTGAGCCCCAGGGAAAGTACCTCTGGGACTTTCCTAAAGAAGCTTGAAACATTTTCATGGCACACTTTGGTAATTTAGGTATAAGTATATATTCTTATATTTGTATTAATATAGGTACATATATTCCTTAATATGTTAATTAGTATCTATATTGTAATATAAATAATAAACATTATTTTTTCAATAATGAAGAAAATTAAGTCTGTTTCTTTAAGAAACATTAGCTGTATTTGCTGCCAGGGGTCAACTATGAGTTTGGGAGGAAAAATTAGCTTTTATAATCTAATTCCTCTGCCCTAACCCAGGTGACCGATGATGCCTCTAAGATGCTAAGGCAGGATGGATGTGAGTTTCTCAGTCTCCCTGAAGCATCTTCAAGGTAGAGGACAATGAATTTCTGAAACAGAGGTAGTAAAGAGCGGTCTGTCTTCTCCTGCTTTTTGAAAACTATTTTTCAATTTTACTTTTTTTTAAAATTAGAATACAAAGTCATGGCTTTCATTATGGTATGAAATGTTCTTCACATGAACTTTGAACTTTACTCTGGTCAATCTTCTTCATCCTCTCTCCCTGTCAACCCTCCTGCTGATTCTCTTCCTACCCCTGATATCCATCCTTCTGCTTTGACATCACATGTATTCTATTCCTAGAGTTTTGTAAAACTTTGATCCATAACTAAACTTTATAGCTTCCCAAAATATAAGGCTGTCCTGGTAAAGTCAGTAAAAGTGATGAGAAAAGCCACCTTTTATGAGTCTCATGAAACTACCCCATCATTTGGAAGATCTATCTAGCTCAGGGTCTCTCTCTCTCTCTCTGTCTCCCTCTCTGTCTGCCTCTGTCTCTGTCTGTCGCTCTCTCCTTTCTCTCTCTATACAATCCTCCCTGCCTTCCCTAGGAATCGAACCCAGAGCTTTGTACCTCCCGTCCAGGGCATTCCATGTTTTGCAAATGACTAGCGTTAAAAAAAAAAGCAGTAGCAGAGAAAGAAAAGATCTGAGACACTCTCAGAAACCACCTTGCAGCTAATCTTGGAAAACTTACTGGTACAGGTGTAATGTGGTATCTTGAAGTCCCGTGGTCACCTGGTCATGAGAAACTATTTTTAAAATAATTTCTTTCCACCAGTCACATATTTATCTGTGTATAAGGTCAGAGCTTTTGGTCAAGACTGAACTAAAACAACGTCGCAAAAGATCGGACGTAAGGCTTCCGTGGGAATTCCATTAAGCCAGGCGTGAAGCAGTCTTGTGAGTATGTAAAGCTGGGCACTTTTGTTGTTAGTCTTCTTCTTTGTAAACTATGACTTTATTTCATGTCTATGCATGCTGTAGAATAATCTTTTTGTACCCTGTAAATATTTGTCACTTGGATTGGTCTAATAAAAAGATAACTGGCCAGTAGCTAGGTAAGAAGCATAGGTGAGACAGCCAGACACAGAGGGGGATGGGAAGAAGAGGGGAAGAGTCAGAGGAGTCACCAGCCAGATGGAGAGAAAGCAGGCAAGACATGCTGGAGAGAAAAATGCCACAAACTTTGTGGCAGAATGTAGATTAGTAGAAATGGGTTCGCTTACGCTGTAAGAGCTAGTTAATAATAAGCATCAGCTATCAGTGGAGCAGTTATAATTACCATAATTACCATTAAGTCTCCATGTTGGTTATTTGGGAACTGGCAGGCAGGAAAGAAAAGTCCGTCTACACATGCACATGTATACACACACACACACACACACACACACACACACACATACACACACACATACAAAACCTTTTAGGAGTTGTTTAATAGTTTTTAACAGTATAAAGAAATCTGAAATCCAGTAGTTTTGAGAAAGAATATCTAGGAAATTGAGAACCCCAAGGAGGTACTTAGTTTCCTTTCTATATTCAGTAGCTGTCAGAGGGTTACTTGGACTGCAAAGGACAATTTTTCTGTGTCACCTAGGTGGAGTATTGGTATTCTTTTGGGTTCTCCTAGCACAGCGTTCATTTCCCCCAGCCTCATATCCTACCACCCAGAACTGAACCTCTCTGGGCAGAGAACACTGAACTGTTAGCCTGTTCTCCTTGTCCCGTGGTAGACCATGCAGAGGTCTTTAGGCTGAGAAATGTTAGACCTACCTGCTGAATGAGTCAAACTTCCCATATCTAGCTTTTTTCTGCTAGTGAATTCTGACTAATAAGTTCCTGGGTTTGGGGGAGCATTTGTTTCTTCAGTGTGAAAGGTCTAAGAGAGGCAACAGTGGACATGTCCTCCATTTTCCATATCAGGGCTATCACACTGATCCTTTGAAATCTGTCATAGGGGACCATTTATACTGCAGACAAGGCAGAAACTCTGAGTCAGGGATTGGGTGTTTGCTGAGAGTCAATAATTAAACATTTTTATGCTCAGTACTGCCTAGCTCTTCTTATATTATAGGGAAATGAAAGCTATATGCTTCAAACAATGTCTGGCACTAGGCTGACTAGTGCTTAGTAAAATTAGCTTTTGCTATTTTTTTATGATTTTGTATGTGCATAGGTAATTTTGCTGCACAGAAAAGTTTGAGAAGTATTGCTTCTGTTGAAAATGATCAATCAGATTTTGCTCCAAAACACTTCACGTAAGGCATCGTCAGTCACTGTTTTCTTGGCCCTTAATCCTGGAAAGTGGGAATCACATCCATAGCATTGATACATATAGATCTAACCCACTTTTTCTATAGACAGAGGGTTGGTCACTTGTCCTGCCCAGCCAAGGTCACACAGTCTGCAGACACTCTGGTGCCATAGATCTTGTCAGAGGGTAATATCTAGAGTAGCTCTGCTTCTCTGTTACATCCACATCATCTAATGAATGTTTTTAGGTAGGGAGAAGGTTTGATGAATCAGAGCCACTTTTGGGCACATCTGAGTGGGCAAGGATTGCTGGAGGACAGGAAAAGCTGTGCAGCAAAGGAGGAAACTTCCCAGAGAAGAGATATGGATACTTGAAAGAGAATCAGATGGGAAGCAAAACAATTGGCTGAGTTGTCCATGCAAACCCACTGGCTGAGTTGTCCATGCAAACCCCCTGACTGGGTCCACAAAAACACACTGGCTGGGTTTTCACAATCTTCTTCCTTTATCATGATAAAAAGTTCTAAAAATCCAAAGAACATTGTCAAAGCTGTCTTATCTCCGAATATATCCCTGCTCAAAGGGCCATTTAAACTGTTTTGCCTCTGGGTTGCTACAATCATAGGTTAGTAAGAAGGAAGTAGATTCTTCAAGCTGGTCCTCAGGTATGAGCCAAGGCCCCCTTCCTGACAGTCATTCAACTGTGCCAGTGATATTTCACCTTTGTATTCTAACGCTCTCGGAGCTGTAGGATTAGGGATTATGGCTTAGACTGTTTTCTTCTCATTTTTCTTATTGAGTTAAAAGAATTGTTTTGATTTCTAATCCTTAAATAGCTGAATTTGTGCCCAGTATGACAGTTAATAGGAATCCCTTCTGGTTTTTGTTGGCACTGCACTTCATTGTGGATGGCTCAGGGAATCTGATGATATTCTTGATGTAGAGGCCCAGGACCATGGTGACCCAGGAAGGTCTCATCTTCATCTGGGTCAGCACTTTGCCAAGCACAGACAGCTTTTGAGACAAATAGCTGTCCCTTCTAGCAATCCTTCCCGGGACCAGTGTCATCATCCTCTATGGTATCTGTTGACAAAGTTTGGCGGGTTGCAGTCTACTAATGATTGCTTATAAGTGGACTTGATTGATATCTATATGCTCAGTTAAATCAACGATCAATCAGGAAGGAGGAAATGGATGGAAGGCAGGAAGAAAAGGGAGAAGAAGATCGAGAAGCAAAAGGAAGAGGAGGAAGGGGAAGGATAGAGAGAAGAGAAAGATGGAGAAAAGACAGAAGAGTACGGGGAAGAAGAGGATGAGGGAGAGACGAAAAAGGCACATCTAGTAACTTTCAGGTCAGCTTTGTATCTGAATGAGGGAACAGCATCTTAATTTTGTCTGTGTGGACATAATCGTGGGGCATACTTGGTGAGTAGATATGAGGTGAACTTCTCTAATTAAATATATCAATCATGAATCTGGAGAGGGTGTTGCCACATGCTGCACTATGGGCACACAAAGACACCACTGTCGAAGTTAAACAGCACACATTTACATTACTTCAAGCAAAAGTAATAGTCTTGCTTGGTCTGTTTGTATCGCCCAGGTTTATTGTTTTTGTAAAGGCAGCATATGGACTTTTAATCTGTTTCATATTTCTAAAAATTAAACATGATCTTTTAAAATAAAATCCAAGTGGGATTTCTTCCAGGTCAATATAAAGCCATAACAATGGGTTGTATCAAATTTAATCTTTTCCTTTTCCTTCTTTCTTGACATTACACTAGACAAGAAATACAATTATACCTGGTACGTACCCACTTTCAAACAACCAAATGTTTGTGTTTTTCTTTGCACAATTTTACATAGACTAATTAGAAAAAAAGGGAAACCCTCTATTGAAGTTGAAGTTTCTGATCAAAATTCTCTTCAGTCATTCACGAATTCAATGGAGAAAGGAGCTTATGTGCTTTTAGCAATTGACTTGGGACTTTTGTGGTTGTTGTTTTAAGCTAAAGGCCTACTCCACTTGGATAATTTTCCCTTGGTTTTGAACCTTTTTAAACCACAACACCAACTGTGTGAGCTAACACAGCAGTTAAGGACACTGACAGTAGAACTAAATATCTGAGTGATGTTTAAGAAGTCTGCACAGTCTGTGAAGAAGACACACAGGCCCACGTTTACTGTGAAAACCCTACTGTTTTGTTAAAAAACGAAAGGCGCTGAGGTCACGATGACAAGTGTCTGCTTCTAACGCATCCAGAACAAAACAAGATTTTGAGCACATTTGCTTAAACAAGCCTTTCAAGTTTCGTTTTTCCAATTATTTTGAGGATTGGGATGCAGACTGTTGTTATAGCAACCGTCCAGTGTGTGTATGATGTCTTAAGTTCCATAGCCAGCCCCACAAAATGGATTTGGTTTGCATGTCTCCTTTGACAGTGTAAGATTTGGCTCCTTTAGTCCTGCAGTGTCACAACAGGAAGTTCTTTCCTGGCCATAGCCATGCCAACAGGAAGAGATCCCTTGGCTTTGCCTGACAGAAATTCTTCCCAGAGAGTCTCTTTGAGCCAGTGTCTTCCCCCAGTGAAATACCAGCATACATTTCTTCTGTTCGAAGGTCTTCAGTGGACCATCCTTTTCTCACAATGCACGCGAGCCCCATGGGCTTCCACGGAGCCTAAAATTTTGTCTTTGGGGCCCTCCACTCACTCTGCCAACTCCTGACAGTCACCTCCACGAAGGCCAGTTACCCTCCTTTGCTTTCTTTCACGTGTTTGATTTGCCTTCTTTGCCGATGCCTGCAGTTCCAGGCTTGCTTCTCTGACCCATCAGTCAGATTGTGGGCAGATTTTCTTGTGTGTGTACTCGCATGAGTGGAGGTGGAGGGATAAACATTGCACGTGGGAAAACTGATGGACATTGGGCAATGTGGGCACAAGTGCCAGGTCAAACATATTCAAATGCCGAGCACCCACGGACTCCAAACTTTCACCCCCTGGGTGAGAGTTTGCACTTGAGAAAGGCTGGTGCTGAAAGTTGAGTTACACCCATCATTGACTTTTCTCTTGTCATTAGTGATCTCTAAACATGTACTGTCTTCTAACCTGGTTTTCCTTAGTGATGTCTGGGACTAAGGGACTTTAGATGACAGTGATGATAACCTTAAATAAATATGGCATAGAAAATGCAGTTGAATATTCATCCACCAGGACCCCTTAGAATGCTAAGTAGGAAATTCTGGTCTGCTAAAGATATGAAGTTTAGGTCCACGAGAACACAGCTCCGAATGAGGCCTGATAGCCATATCTATAATCTGCCCTGTGCCTTCAGTGGGAGAAAGCAGTGATTTGAATCCTCAGTTAACCATTTGCCATGCCATGCTGCTTGGCTTGGCTTCCTGTTCCACCAAGACTAGGGAACAAGGATAGTAAGGACAGCTCATGGTGTAAGAGAGGAGACAGAAGGGCACCAGGCGAATGAAGGAAGGGGACTAGCGGAGAGGAGGAGACAGGTAGGGAAGGCAGAGTGAAGGATGGGGATGAGGAGGGACCCAGGAGGCTGCGAGGGCACACAGTGCCATGCTCACCAGATTCTATTCCGCCTAGCATTACACCAAGGCCCAAACAACGCATACCTGCATCTCATTTGCCTCCTCAGCTATGACTGAAGCTGTCCTCATTGCTCGTTTCTAATAATTATCTCCTTTTGGGGATCACAATGATCTCACTTTTGCTCGCATGTTCAAAAGAGGCTCTCCCTTCCAAAAGTTATCTGATAAATTTTCAAAGGTCAGAGGATAAAAAATATCTTGACATTTGATGAATATTTGCATGTGCATTTAATTTCCTTGGGGGAGATAAATATGGCGATTACCAAGGCAGAAGCAGTAATCACCCTAATTAGGATGCTCCAGGAGCTAGCATCGGCTACGTGATGAATGCTTGCTGCAGGGTCTCCATCAGCTTTGCTTAAGCTATTATGTCCATGTCTGCTTTCCTTCTGAGTATGCTATATTGGAAAATATATGCGGACGGTGGCTCCTTTATTAGACACGTAGAGGGAGAGAGGACCTAGGACACCATTCTTCATAGTCTGATCCCAAGGATTGTCATCTAAGGCAAGAAGTTGACAAACCTTTTCACTGAAAGGCAAAAATCAGATATAGCCAGTTCTGTTCTGGTCATTTGACTCTACCTTTGCCAAGCGATAACAAACAATACACAAATACAAGGCCATGACTGTGTCACAAGAAATGTGTATTTACAAAACCAGGTAGACTTATAAGCAACTTACATATAACATTTAAAAGTAAAAAGCTCTAAGTTGAGACTTGGGACACCATCTGTTACTCTATGTGCAAAGTGTAAATGCTGGGTTCAAAATGTGGTTCTATCACTGTTGATGGCTTCTTAGGACTTCTTAATTCCCTTACTCTTGTCTCCAGATTGCAGGATGCACAGTGAAGATGCCTGGTGATCTGATGTTTTCTGAGTTCAGAGGTCTGCAAATCTCATCAGTTGGGTCCATTTGGCCCCTTGTGCAAATGCTTTCCATGCCAGCCCATTAGCTTCATGGGCAGCATCTAGTGGTCACTATTAAGACCCCATAGCCCGCAAAAGTCTAAAATATTTACTTTGGGGCCCTTTTTGAGAAATGTCTTTTTATGGCTTGGACCTAAATGTCTCGATATGACTGGAACTGAGCTCAGTCTTAATGCATAGCTAAAATAAATTAAGGGAGAATTTTACATGTTTTACACACACACACACACACACACACACACACACACACACACACACCAGAGACAGAGACAGAGACAGAGAGAGAGAAGCAGAGAGGCACATCAACACATCAGAGTGCTGGATGTAGCAAGTGCATTATTCTGATCATTCCACAGTATCTACCTGTGTGGGAACCCCACCCAGTAGATAGCTATAATTATGTGTCAATTTTACAAAATTTAAAAATCCAACAAGGGAGTGAGCTGGAATACACAGGCACTCAAATGCTCATCTCCTGAGTTTCTTATTTGCCATCAAGCCCGGCAGGCATGTGAGTACTGGTAATTATGCGTTCCACAGCAGTGGGTGCCACCTTTCTCCGCTGTGCTATCTGAGTTTTGCCTTTTCTCAGTTGGGTGAGTTATGCCAGGTCTGCCCAGGCCAGCATCAGAACTGGCCAGGAGAAAGTGAAGAGCGGGCAAGAGGGAGGACAAGAAGGCCATGCGGTCGCAGAGGGAGGACAAGAAGGCCATGCATCAGAGAGGGAGGACAATAAGACCATGCATCACAGAGGGAGGACAAGAAGGCCATGCATAAGAGAGGGAGGACAAGAAGGCCATGTGGTCACAGAGGGAGGACAAGAAGACCATGTGGTCACAGGGTCACCCTAACCCTAACCCTAGCCCTAACCCTTACCCCTTTATAAGGAAAACTAGTTTTACAAGTGGAATATACTTTTTGTTCAGCTTGTGGGGGTTTTCATTGTGAACTCCAGTTGCTTATTTTATTTTTATTTTTTGGCCAGGGAGGTGTTGCCCACACCCTCTCACTGACAGACACGCTGGAACCCAGGGCACTACTATCTTCTGTTCTTTCCCCAGGCCTTTCAGGGTTTGCTAGATGCTGATCTTGTGAGTTGAGCATTCTCCTAATGGCTCACATGTTGGAGGCTTGGTCTCCAGTGTGGCAATCAAGATGTGTGCAGGGTTCATGGTTTTTAAGAGGTGGAGCTTAGAATGAGTTCTTTAAGTCACGGAGGAAAATGCTTATGAAAAGAATGAAGGTAACCCTCAGGGGATCTCCAAACATTCGTGAGAATAAGTATCTAAAAGGCCTCTTATCTGGCATCCTATGTCACCATGTAACTGCCTCCCCTCACATAAACTTCTGCCACCATGATACCAATCCCCAGGAGATCCTCACAAGAGCAGGGTCATGCTCTCGAACCTTTAGAACTGTGAACTAAACAAACCCTTTTCAAAAGCTAGTCTGCCATAGGTGCTTGGTCATAGTAATGGAAAACTGAACAACATAGCTGAATCATTATTATATTAAACCCTCTTCCCTAATATCAGGTGCATAGTATCAGCAAAGACAAGAAACATAGAGTAAGCATTTTAGAGAGGCTGCCAATGGCTACTCCTTCAAAGGAACAGATCTGTTCCCCAAATAGCAAGTTGTCATTGAAGAAAGGAAAAAAAAAAGCCAGTCTAATCTCTAAGATCTCCGGCTTCCTGTCTTACCATGTGACCAATCCCTTTCACACACACACCTGTCATGGTGTCATATGCAAAGACACACAGCCGAGCAGAAGCTGACATCACACTCCTCCAGAGCTATTAGCTAAACAAGTCCTTATTGAAAAGTCAGTTATCTGGCCTTGGGTAATTTGTTAGAGCAAGAGAAACGCAGGTATCCACAAGGCCATCCACCCAACTGGCCTCTCTTGAGCCTGGGGACTTAAGCATATGCATCGAGGAATGGACATAGGGAAGAACAGGGGCTAAGGCATACTCAACTTTATCTCACCTTTAAAGGAAATATTTTGTGGCTTGTTGTAATCCATGTAATTTATTGATCCACTAGAACAAATGCATATATGTCCCCTGTGAATAAATGAACAATCTCTTAGATGTCTATTGTCCCAACTTTTTCTGGAATGATATACATTTAAAAAATTTGGAGTCCCGTATGCTAATGATCATGGCTTGAACAACATTATTCTTATGCATTTCTGGTTCAATACATCTTTCTTTCTTTTGAAAGCGAGCTGGGAGTGGAAAGGCTCCGAAGTGCTGGTGGGCAGCTACTGTTGAGGAGCAGACCGGATCCTGGGTGTCTGACTCACATGCTAGGTCCAGCCTCTGTGTGCAAGGCTTTGGGCTCTGCAAGCAGAAAGATTAAATGACCAGAGCCCTTTGATAGCAGAGGTTCCCACCAGATTAACCCTCATTCCAATGTGTGACTCTATTTTCTTTCTTTAGAGAATTGAAATAACTTCTAACAAGAAGGATTTTTCTCTCTCTTTTCTTTTAATTCTCCACATACAGAGTCACTGAAAATAAAATTCTGGGGCGGACTGATGGCTGGCATGTCGAGGAAGACTGAGTGCTGGAGCAGGTGCCCCACATCTGTGGGTAGCACCCTTAAGTTTGTTGGCAGTGCAAACAGAAGTGGGCAGTCTTGCAGCCTGTGCATCTGCAACTGATTTCCCTCCACCACCATGGCACAGTTTGGGTCTTGTAGCTTTATAGCACATGTCTTAGAGCCAGGAAAGGGAACCCGGTTTTGTTCTCTTTCAGAGTTGTTTGGACTGCTGCAGGCTTTTCACATTTCTATATGACTTTTGGGATTCAGTGAATTCATTTCTTCATGAAAACACCCGCTGTGATGGGAACTGGAATTTCTTTGTGGAGAACAGAATCTCGACAACCAACTCCTAGCTCTAGAACTGCCGTGTCTACAGGAACACCAGGCTCCTAGCTTTCTCTCAGCAAAGTGTTACAGGCCTTTTGCAACTTATGTCAAACTGTTCTGTAAATTGATGCCATATAAATGACGTGTACTGCGTTTCAACTGCCACTTGCCCCTTCAATCTCACATTTGATCATTTTTGTATTGCCCTATGTTCTTGACAACTTTACTTATTCATTCTAGTGTGTATTTTTTAAATATTATACTTCATTAGATTTTCTGTAATAGGTGTGTATTGGTTACTTTTATATTGCTTTAGTAAAACACTATGACCAGACAAATTAAATAAGGAAGGATTTCTTTGGCTTATGTTCTCCGTGTCTTTCTGTGCCTGCCTTATTTCACTTAGCACAGTATTCAGATTCATCCATATTCTTACAGATACCAGGTTTTATCTATCTATCTATCTATCTATCTATCTATCTATCTATCTATCTATCTATCTATCTATCTATCATCTATTGTCTACCTATTATCTATCTCTCATCGATTTGTCTATATATCATCAATCTATCTGTCATATCTATCTATTCATTTAGTTTAATAATTTCTTCATCCTGTCACCCACCAATGGACACTTCTATGGTTTCTGTTTCTTTGCCACTGTGAACAACGCTCCAGGAAAATGGTCATGGAAGCAGAAGTGTCCCTTCAGCAAGACTAGTATCTGCAAAAAGATGGAGAAAGGGAACCCTTGCATCCTGTCAATGGGAGTGTAAAATGGAGAAGCCACTCTGGTAAATGGTACAGAGGTTCCCCAGCCAAAGCAGTCACAGAACTACCACAGGACCCAGCGGCTCTGCCTCTGTGTAACTGGGATACTGAGAAGCCCTTTGCTCAGAGAGCTCCCTTCAGACACTGCGGTGACTTTTTTTTATCGTCTCCCCTCTTAGGACTGACTGCTTTTCCTCAGAGTCCATATCTATCAGTCTGTTGTTGCCATATCCTGCACGTCACACTGAGTTGTCAGATGGGGTGGTCGTTTCATCTCTGCAGTGGGGTGGTCGGAACCCCTAATGATAGTTCCGCTGTGGGTCTGATCTTCTTCTGTGCATTGCCCAACCCCAAAAGCCGATATATTGAACTCAAAAGAGAAGAAATGAAGTCTGCCACCTGCGGAATGAAAGCAGTGGTTGTTTTCTTTCAGGGATCCTATTTTCGTGAACTCCCCAAAGAAGGCTAGGTGCTCTCTGTCTTATGTCGCATTTTCTTTGGAGGGCCAAGCTAGTTAGTTTGGTCGCACACAAGCTAGAGTCATTTGGGGCTCCTATCACACTGGCCTGTAGGCAAGTCTGTGTGACATTTTCTTTGTTAATCACTCAAATGCTCTGCCCAGCTGACTGTGGATGGTGCTAATCCTAGGCAGGTGACCCTGAGTCCTATAAGAAAATATACTGAGCAAGCCAAAGGGAAAGGAGTGTTCCTCTTCAATTCCTGCCTCCAGGTTCTTGCCCTGCCTGAGTGCTGCCTTGACTTTTCTCAGTGATGAACTGTGCAAGCCAAATCAACCCTTTCCTCCCCAAGTCACCTTTGGTCAATGGTTTTTCATAGCAGCAGAAAGAAACCAAATACAAGGAGGGATAGTTGCAGATCTGCTGAAGTTTGTCTACCGATCCTTCCAGTTATGAATCCTGGCTGTGAAACTGTAGTCAACATGTTCTTTTCACTAATGTTTGCAATTCTGATAGTGAAGGATTTCCTGGATTTGAATTTCTTCCTATTTTGCAGGAGTCAAGAGCTTTCTTTGGTTTGTGTAGGATTCCAGGAGACAGATATGATCCTAAGAGGCAACAATGCATGCTTAACCTTGCTGAGAAGACTTTGCCTAGGGGTGCCAGCAGGGATCCCCTCCCAGAACAAGATATGCAGGCAGACACTGCCATCCAGGATGGGTAAGCACAGCCTGAGAAGGCTTTACATGTCTGGGTGTAGGATTCAGTTACATATCGCTTTAGCGAAATACCAGATATAGGCCACTTAGGAAAAAGAGCTTCATTTAGTTCTTAGCTGTAGAGGTTCAAATGACGTAGTACAGGCTCTGACTCAGGAAAGGAGTCCCCAATAAGTAGTAAACCACCCGGTGGCATTCATACATCTTGAGCCAGGGAGCAAAGAGAAACATCGGGTTCACAATTTCTTCAGAGGTATACCTCCAATGATTGAAGCTCTTCCAAGTAGGCCTGATCCCCCAATAGTGCCACACAGAAGAGTAAGTCTAGTGGCTTTTGAGGAACATTTAAACTCTGCCCAAACCACAGCTCATGGCAAGGAGTCCCTGGGTAAGCAAGCTCCCCAAGGTAGCAAGGACTTGTGACAGGAAGGATGTATTTACTTAATGACTTAAACACTGTCAAAATGGGGTTGTGTGGGACATGCAAGCAGGCAGACTCTGGCCAAAAATATGTGTGCTTTGGGCTAATTTAGAAATAATTGGTTATGTAAAAAAAAAAATCGAAGTTGGCATTCTCAAACTATGAGCTAATGAGCAAAGAGCAAAAGCCTCCGGGCCAGTACAAAGTCCATCTTTGGTATGTTGATAGACAATTATGTGATCCTGTCAAGGAAAGGAAACTACCTACTGTACAGAAACCTTAAGCTTAGGGGAAATTCATAAAGATGCAGTGCTGATTATCATAAATGTCAAAAAAGAATTGAGTTTTTATCAGTATCACAAAGATTTCATTTCTACTAGAAATTCCCATGTAATTTACAGTAGGGTGGAGTTTGGGTAGAAAAATAGGAAACTCAGAAGCTGGAAGTAAGACCTCTCCACAATCTCCATGATCTAAACTGAACCATCAGGTAGAAGCCTTTCTCAACATTAGTGAAATCAGAGGCAGCTGGGTGAGGGAAGTTGCTGTGTGCTGTGGTCCCGTACCTCTAAGGCAAATTCTTTCAGCAAATGCTTAGGGTACTGAATAGGATGCGGGGACAAATAAAACCAGGGAGGCTGCAGGGATACTGGGCTTGCATTGTCACGCTGTCACAGGCGTGCTGAGAAGAAAGGTGATAGAAGTACAGACCAAGAGGACACCCTGCGAGCAGCGGGTTCAGTGTGGGACCAAGGCAGGTGGGTGTTTTGCCAGTGGGAGAGACCTGACCCTGTCTTTGCTTTGGGTCCACCACTGTAACAGGTACAGGGTAACGGATTTTAGTACTGTGGAGTGACACAGTGCGCTGGCCATCCAGCTGTGCAGTGCTCTCAAAAATGTCTCTATTGATTCCACATATTCTGACTCTTCTCAACTGAGTCATATCTGGGTCCTTCAGACAACAAGAATGTGTGTCATATGTCTCCAGCCTTGGCATCTCTGAAGCCCATGAGAGTAAACATCAAGAAGTCATTGTATCCTTTCTTCCTGCTTAGGGATGCTCAACATCTACCAGAGCTGCTGCAGTACGTCTGACTGTAGAGTTGGTTTCTCCTTTTTTCTGTAGTGCAAATCTCACGTTTCTAGGCCTGTGTCTCTCACTAGGAATTACTCTGCTCTCTTGCAGATCCCAAACTCTCAAGTTTCTGAACACCCTGAGAATAAATACTGCTTAGATTGAAAATAGGAAATTTGGGGTGGGGCATCGAAATGAAAGATGTTGTGACTGATTAATCCCACTCTGAAGGAATTTTGCCTTTTGACTGACTGCACACAGCAGAAGCTCTTTTCAGAGTTCGATTCATTCCCTATAAGGTGAGCCATGTTGTTTAAAATGGTTATAGCAGATCACGGTGCATTTAGAGAGAGAAGCTAGTATGTAACACGTGCCGGGCTCTGAGATCATTCACGTTTTATCAGATAGAATGCCTTTGAACTGCCCATAGACCCATGCAGAACCATCTATTTCTCCCCTGGTCCACACCCCATCTCAAGGTTCATTTGTGTGCTGCAAAGCGATCCCGTTGGTTTCTCTAAGTGTATGCATATGGCTTGAAATACATTAATCACTTTCCAAAGTCTTCAAATATTCTTGGTACTTTCCATAAACCAAATTTCAAAGCAGGTGGGCCTGCTGCCAGCAGACGGACCAACCCCGGGGTGGGACTCTGGCATTTCTTCTTGAATGCTTCATGCCATTAAGGGAAAAGTGTTTCAAACAAGAAAGGAGAGTCCAATTATGCCAAGTTGTGAAAGGTTGTTGTTTTTTTTAATGTCCTGTTTTTACAGTAATCTATGGTTTGTGCCAAGCCATAAGTATGTCTAATTTTAGCTCAGATTCGCAGTCTGAAGCAGGCATGTCTGTCTGTCTGTTCTTTTCCTGACCTCTGCACCTGCAAAAGCCCAGACAGCTCCTATAAGGATCTGACTTTGAGCTTGTTTCCCAGCAGCGCCTCTGACCACTCAGGGGTTAATTTGAGGCAGCGCAGCCAGGCGCCTGTCAGCTCTAATGGATTCATCACTATTAATAAGTTTGGCGCCTAATTTACTACGAGTTGGCACTAGCAGTGACGCTGAGAGAGCTCATGTCCCAGCTGATGTGCAGATTCTTCCCTGCTGAAATAGACTTTTCTGCCAAAATCGGTGAGCAAAACTGACAGCGTGGATGACTAAGCCCCACCTCCCAGAGCCTTTGGCAGCTCACACCTTTGTGCAAAGCACGGCACGTTGTTTGAATTCCTCCAGATAATGATGACGGTGATAATAGAGATACTTAGTGTGAAGAGCGGGAAGGTTGCCTTTCATATCATCTGCAATGGAGCCTGAAAAAGTAAAACCGACGTTGGCAGGGGGACCTGGGATTGTCTGTGAGAGGAGAGATTCTCAGGGCCTTTACCACACCCTGATGCCTGTGTTATTGGCCCAACAAATGTGTATCATTGGCCGCAGTTGAAAGGCTGATTTCTAGCATGTTGGAAAGATGAGCCAAGAAAGGGGCCCTTCAGCAAGCCTCTGCTTTGTTGAAAAGGAAAAAATGTCTGGAAAGCAGCATAATGCTTTGTACCCACGTTTCCTCAGAAGCTAGGCATGCCAAAGTGAAGATATTCAAAGAACGAAGTCAGTGATTTTGCAATTTTACAATCTCCTGATGCCCTGCACAGGTCCTGGGCATCTAATATTGATTCACAACTCTCTGCAAAGTAAAAGGAGTCATGCTGAGATCAGAGAGGTCATTCCCGGTACCCGAGACCAAGCAGTTGGCATAGACAAACAGGAGACCAAAGTCAGACGGCACAGCCTCGCCTGCCACAAACTTCAGATCTCCATTTTGGAAGGGGGAAGTTACTGACTTCCCGAACTTCTCTGTTTACTAAATTGTGGGATAAGCTGAAGGCTAAAGAAAGGGGGAGAATTGGGCTTTCTTTGAGGGATCTTAAATTCCTGACTTCCTGACTTAAACCTCAGGCTGTGGTCTGGGGTACAATGATATTTCAATGCAGGTGTTTGTTTTAGGGTTCAAAATTCCCTTAAAAATTATATGTGGAATTGAAACAGTTTAGGAGCAGGGATGTCCTAAAATGCAGACGTGTTCTGATCATACCCTGTGAGAACACAAAGGATGAGTCCGCGCTTCCTAACCCCAGCTGTATCCCAAACAATACAGTTGGAAAGAATCCCAAAGTGAGAAAGATGCCAGGAGCATCTGAAGACGGAAGCTCTATGCACTGGCATCCTGAAGTCTTTGCACTCCTTGCCTCTCCTTGAAGATGGAAATTAAATCTCTTGGCCAAATCTGAGGAAGTTACGGTCATCATATCTCAGATACGCAGTGCCGTTCCCTCTGTCTCTTTCCCTTTTAAGACTGTGATTACACAACCACGGTGGACCACTGCCATTGCTTCTGAGCTTGCTTGCTTTCCAGATCTCTCTCTCTGTATGGTTTTTCAGATTGGTGAAGTCCAGTGAGTTAACCTTCAAGTTCACCATTTCTTTTATACTCTCAACTAGAGGATTAATTTTGACTTGATATCTTTCAGATTCAGAATTTTCTTTTGGTTCTTTATAAATATCTGTCTCTCTGATGAGCTTACCTAGTTGTGTTTTAGCTACAGGTATATTTTCCTTTATGTCCCAGGACGGCGCTACAATCCTAACTGTGTACGTACTGTATAAAGTATGAATGTCTGAGGAGAAAATAAGTATGCTTCTTGTGCGATACACATATGTTTGGGAGAAGGAACTCAAAGTTATGGTTTAGTTGGTCTATTTTAAAATCTATACATACTTTAACCTGTTGTTGTATATTAGTTATCCGCCAAGGAGAGACATTTCTATTACCTGATCCGGTTTTAATATTGTCTATTTTTGTCTGATTATAGAAAGTTATTTTTTAATTCAGTGAAAATATGCATCTGAAATGGGGCTTGAGTTTTGCAAAGATTTCTTTTTCTCTTTTGTTGAAAGCAAGTCATTGTCTACTAATTACGAATCTTAGTCATTGTGGGTCAGACTCCACGGAGGCGCCTCTTGAGCTTCTTCTGGATATTATGAATGGTTTGATGTAGAAATTCTGAATTATGGTATCCTCTGCTAGGAAGTATTGTGTTCTTGCTTAAGTGGAGTTACTCAGTGGGGCCTGGGGCTTCATAGACGGCCTGAGGCTCTGAACTCCATACTCGTGGGAGTTCTGTTCCTTCTGCCTGCTTTGAGGTTCTCTCCTGTGCCTCCAAGGCTCTCTCTGCTTTATCCCGTGGTTATCTGGAAGTATTGAGCAATAGAATACTGCCTCCTAGAACTTGAAGATCCTCTGTTTTTTTGCTTGAACTGTCTAATTTTAGGTATGTTCTCACCTCAGGAAATCATTTCTAAACATTACCGTTTACAAATCAGATCTTCTACAGTATGCTTTGATCAATTTATGAGCTTTGTGGTAAGTTTAACTCCTGTTAAACTTAGAATCTTTGATACTAAGTGCCACCTCATAATTGTATGTTTGGTTTTCATTCAAAAACCAGTGTTTTCTGAAGGCCTAGCATGTGATGGGATGAAATACAGAATAAGATAACCCGACTGTCATTTATAGCATGCTGAGAAGGAAAGGCTGAAGACAAAGTTTTTCCACGTAATTTCTGAGAGGATAAAAGTTTCCAATGTGGCTTTAAAGCAACATCTGCTCACGGGTCCTGAAATATTACAGAGTGAAGCGTAGGTGAGCCTCGTCCTGTCTTCCTTGCAACATGGCTGCTCTCTTGTTTAGTGCAGTACTTGCTATGTTCCTTGCTATCTTGCTTTGTTGAGTACTTGCTATGTTTCTTTCCAAGGTGCAAAGTGCTACGGTATAAAAATTTTGTCTGTGTCCTACATGCTACTGGATACAGAATGTGTCCCTTCGAATACATTGCATGCACCTTGCTTACTGGAGTTTCAGAAATTTCTAGACTCTGAAAATGAGGCTAGCAGGGCTGACGGAAGTTAGCCCTGTATTTAGGAAGCTAGGTGGACTTCTAAAGATCCAGAGATGATGACCTAGGATGGGAAGATCTGCTGGCCCTGGCCTGGTCATCTCTCCCCAACACAACTCATTGCCCAACCTGTTAAAGGTGCACGCAGGACCACTGATATTCCCACTGAGGATTTTCAATGAGAGATCCATGGGCACTTTAATTTGATGAGAGAACTCTGTGATTAAACATTTAGGGGTGTTTCTATTTTAGGCCTTCTTTTCTCCTTAGACTTATACCTTTAGTTCTTTAACCTCTAATAACTACAGACACAGGTGGTATTTTGGGAGGAGGTGAGGAGATCTAGGGGCCTGCCTGGTAGGTCTCCAGGGCCCTTTAAGTATCAAATGCAGAGTTGTGTGGCTGCACACAGATTCCCCTCGGAAGTCTGAGTTTAATGTTGCAGTTAAAAGAGCTGGCCTTCTTAAATCACGAAGTCTGCTCTAAACTCTGAATGTAAACTAAACGGAAAGTCAGTGTGTAATTATCCTGGCCCGGAGGCTGCAATGTCATATACTCAGGCTTTGGGGGAATACTTCCCTAGTTTATTTAGTGCTGAGTGCTGTGTTTTGCATGTCAGAGCTGGGAGTAATCTTGTCTGTGGTCTCCACTCCTCTGGGGCATTCTTGGTGCTTTGTGACTAACTTACAGGACCTGTCATGTGAGCCCCAGGACTGTTGAATCATGTTGATCTGAGAGGCTGGCATGGTGATTAGCTGGAAAAATTAACTAGGAGCAGGTTGGGAAGGGAGAAGAAGAGGGAGACAGAGAGACAGAGATAGAGAGAGCACACATCCAAGGGAGAAGGCAAGGAAAGGAGAAGAGAAAGGGAATTATAGAGAAGGACAGGGACCAGGACAGAGATAGGGACAAAAAAAAGGAAGACCAAAGGGGTGGATAGAAGGAGGGAGGGAACAGAGTAATCTGCAGGAGGCCCTGAAGGCAGAAAAAGAAGGGACTGCTTGAAGGTGGGGGATGAACTCCTTCTTTTCTAAGGTCATTCAGACTGAAAAGAGAAGAGCCTTGTCATCCAGAATGTTGGCCCAGTTTTCTTTCCAGAAAGCAAAGAGCTCATATCCAGAGCTGGGGTGCACATTTTTGTCTCTCAAAACCCAGATCCAAATTCCTCTTAGAGCTTACTCTGCCCTTACAATGTCTGTGCGAGTGACATCAGTCAGACCAACTGCTTCTTGTAAAGAGCCCCAGAGATGTCTGCGTCAGGGTCCTGTACTGCCTCAGAGCCTCCTGGGGGGTGGAGGTCACTTCCCCATAAGATAGCAAGCGTCTTACTGTTTATCTGCACAGGATCTTATGTGCTTTCTAGAACTTTTCTGTGGCTGATCCTCTCCAGTTGTCTGACTTCTCTTTGGTGATAAGTTGTCCAGGTTTTCTGAATTTCAAATGTTAAATGTGAGTTACCCTAGGCTAGCCCACAAGTGTGTCTTCACTCTCAGCATTCATTACAGCTTGCTATAGAGGCTTTTTCTTTTCCTTTTTTCTTTTTTAAATTTTATTTATTTAACCTCTGGGCTTATGGGAAGCTCCACCTAGGGCCTCTCAGAAGAGAATGCAAGGATTTCCTAGACTGGTGCCACGGAATTCAAATGAAGCTGCTAAAGGTGGGGGAGGGGGTGTTCCTAGTTCTTCAGTTCTTAACACAGCCTTGCTTAAGGGGAGGCCCTTCCAGAAATAACAACCCTATCAGGATGACTGAAGGTACAAGAAGCGCAAAGGTTATCCTTGTTTTAAATACCTGGATAAGCTGCAACTCCTTTGGGAAAGGATTGAATTTGTATCTGGAAGATGAGAGATCCGGACTCAGTGCCATCCAACAGGGCTGCCTCTCCCCTGGAGTACAAGAGTACACCTCCGCTGAACTTCTCTAGGTCTGCAGGGGAGAAGGCTCCAAGGTGCTTGTTTCTGTGGAAGCTGGTGTGGCAGTTCCCGTCCTTCTTCAGGAAACCCCACCCCACAGAACACTTCACACAAGTCAAAGGCGATTGTTCGCCGTTTGGGTATCATCTGGGCAAGAGGCCGCTGTGAGGGTTTGCTGGAAGACGCAGCCCAGGAGGCCAGCAGCCTCAGTAATGGGTTGGTCTTCTGGAAAGCAGTACATGACCGTGAGACAAAGAAGAGGTGCCTGGCCTTACCCCAGACTCACAGAGCCAAGCTGGCACCTCTGTTCTTTGTGTTGCTGGCTCCGCTGGAATGGTGGGCATGCTGAACTCCTGGATCATTCATTCTTCCACCCTAATGTTGCGATGACTTCCTGTAGACTAGCTGCCAGTCTTAGAGGCAGGCTGCCTGTGTCAGTTCTCTTGCCATCCTGAAGCACCAGCACACAT
This sequence comes from Myodes glareolus, assembly GCF_982192425.1. NCBI lineage: Eukaryota > Metazoa > Chordata > Mammalia > Rodentia > Cricetidae > Myodes > Myodes glareolus. The sequence continues at coordinate 48,478,552 of NC_142039.1, read as the reverse complement.
TGTCACTAAAAGTTGGGGAAAAATAGAAATCAATATCGTTGACATTTGGGGGCAGGTTGCGCATTTTAGCAGTGCATATTTGGAAATGAGAAGCCAAGAAAGCAAGGATCCCTGGCATCTTGATCAGAAGCTGAGGGGGCAAAGCCCAATGCAGCCCCTTTGAGTCTGTCCCCAAGGTCTGAGCTCTAGGCTCCCAAGGTGGCACTGTCCCAGGGTCCTGAAGCCCTTCTGTCATCTGTCCCCAACTGGCAGTGCTTGGCGCTATATCAGTGGTTCATTCAGTGCCCCTGGTGGAATTGCCCAAGCACTGCCCTAGTTGGCTATGGACCCTGGTGACAATTTCTGCTTTGAAGTCTCAGGCGTAGCTCTTCCACCTCCCAGAGACGTGGCTGTGTGAAGCTGCTCCTAACACTTTCCTGTCATCCCTAGAAACCAAAGGATGTGGTGTCCAGAAAGCCATGATTTTAGTCTTGTATTGTCATAGACACTTGTCCGAGTCTTCCAGAATGTAGATAAACGACACCAAAGGATTGCCTTTCTCTCAGGTTCCCTCAGTTCTCATGATCTGTGACACCTGAGCTTCCGGGCTTATTCTTAGCTGTGAGAATGTCAAATGGTGATGTCATTTGTCTCTCTGTCTATCTGCAGCTAATTCCTGACACTAGATTATTTCATTTGATTGGAATGCCACAGGTCCACTTGGGAGAAGATATTTTCTAGATACACATAGGAGACTAAGAAAGTACAGTTGAAGCAGGTGCATATGGAGTGAAGGGTAACCCTGGGTTACATGGACCAAGCCCCTGGGGAATAAGGCCACGGGGAAGGTGTTAGTAACTTTTATTTTGAATTTGTCACTCTGTCCCTTAGTGTTGGGCATTTGGAATGCCTGGATGGATTTTTATAAAATTACTATTACATTGGGTCTCTTCATCTTGATTCCAAAACTAAATATTTAATCAAGTACAGGTTGAAAATACTTGGAAAAAGAGTTGCATTGCCACAGAAAGTACAAATCTTTCCTTGTCACCCCTCCCCCCCGCCATACACACTGAACCTTAACTCTAGTCACAGGACACTGACTCAGTGGTAGGTGCCACGCCTATCCCAAGATGGTATGAAATCCACAAGGGCACATTTGAAGATCTTATAAAAAAAACATCTCACCGTTGTACATGACAGATGTGAGCATCCTGGAGCTTGCTGTTGGATGCGGTCCCTGGAGCCAGCCCCATCTTGGGATTCAGGAAAAACTGTACTTTTGTCTCAAAGAGAAGATGTGTGGTACTGGAGACAATACAGCAATGACTGTTGCCATGACAGCTGCCACAGGGTCCCCTGAAGACAGCACGGTTTCCAGCCCCATCCTGCTTGCCTCTCCTGTGGTGCTTAGCAAGCCACAGAATGTCCCACACCTCAGTTTTCCTGAAATCTTTATTAACAATCATGCATTATGTTCTCAATTTCTGGTTCAAATACTTGGATGAGAAACTAGGGTTAATTATGCATTCTTAATTAATTACTTATTCTTGTTCAGTTCTGGTTGACACAAATTGGGCAAAATTTGTTCAGAAAATGAATCATTACTAGGTAACTTTCAAAAATGTATGTTGTAGAAAGAGGCATAAAAGCCAAACAAGGGAGTGTTGAAGCTGTCGTGAAGGAAATATGTCACGACACACTTAGGGTGACCTCTGACTGAAGCGATGAAACTTTCAACTACAATGGCCTTTAAGGTGGAGAAGACACGACAAACTTGAAATGCCATCCATGTGACACATTGACTTTAACTATAGTCACAGTCTTAGCCTGACACTTGAGTATGGCCCACAGCAGATGGGCTGAGAGGATCCAAGTTTGTAAGGATTCTGGTACTTCATTTTCTTAAAAGTTAACAGCATCATGAGGTAATAGACATTTGGGGCACTGACATTGTCCTGGCCAGTGGCAGGATCAGCAGTGGGTACAGTCGCTGCTGTCACCCCCTGCATCCTGGCACACCTCTGACTTTGTAGAGAATCCCCCTGCCAACTCCAGTGCAGAGAAACCTTCAGTACCTTCTTTGGCTTTGACAAAACCAGCACCATAGCGCTGCCATCATGAGTGGTGGCCCTGTGTGAGACCCTTGGGTTTATGTGGGAAGAGGCCTGTTTTTTCCCTTGCTTCCTGTATGACTGTGATTTCCAGTTTAGATTCAGTTGGCAACTCATAAGCTCTAGAATCCAGTAAATTCTTACTGGGAGGCACAGCGTGTGCACTGCCCTAGTCTGCTGGGCCTCGAAAGTCAGAGCTTCGCCTGAATGGCTGCAGGGCTTGTTTCCACTTGCCTTACTCGACCTGCTAGCTGCACAAGGACCAGACACCCACCAGAGGTGCTGCTGGCTAATCCACAGAGCCAGAGGAGGAAAATCTGTTTGCTTCCCTGTCTGGGAATTTGCCTCTTAGAGCTATCGGAGAAGAGTTGTGGGGGTTCTTTGTCAAAAACGATCAGTTTGCTACATCTGTGCAAAACAGGGATGATGAACAAGGTAAATCCCTTTCAATATGTTTCCGAAGTATTCAGGTCTAACATTACACAATGTTTTTAAAGGAGAGGTAACAAAATTCCCACTGTACCAAATCAAACCCCAAATCCATCCATTTTGAAGTAAGAGAGCTCCTCTCATGGCTACCGCTCTTTCCACAGGTCTCTGGGTGTCAACCACAGCCCTCAGTTAGCCTGGCCTGTGGCTCTCCACAAAGAAGAAATGCCAGGATGCTACTTCCTAGACTGCTAACCTATTTCATTCGGTAGACTGAGAAATGAGGGAAGGAAATGCAAAGTTGGTAGTTCTTGTTACTTGTAACCAGTAATAAGAAGTAGAAATGTAAAGGACCAGGAGGCCATGGTAGGAGTCATATATTTCTGAGTCATGTCTTTCTAAGAGCATGAAACAGAAGCAGATGATTTTATGAAAATCCTTGAAAAACACTGTCCTTTCTCACTCAAGACATGGAGCTCAAGGCATAAAATGTGTCCAGCCTTACAGTTAACTCTGATAGGTCCTGGACAATATCGAAAAGTCTGGAAAGGAGTTGTCCAGAGGCAAAGGCTGTTACTAAGGGTCAAGGTCCAACCTGAGGAGTGTACCCAGCCACGCATCATAGTTTTCTTAGAAATCCATGCCTGGTGTCCCAGGTAATTATTAATAATACCTGAGTGTGCCCATCTGGATGGCAAATCCCCGGTGGCTTCTTATACCACTGGGCTGCAAAAGTTTTTGCTTAACTTTTTTTGACATTTTTCAATGCTGGTGGTTAAAGTCCAGAGCCAAGCAGGTTTTCCTCGAGCACCGCTGTGCCAAGTCACCAGCTGCATTGCTTGAATGTGGTTTTGTTCCCATACCCATCTTGTGTCAGAGCTGGAAGGATGAGCTCATGTGGGGCTCTGCCCTCTCTACATGTGACATCCACAATGATGGCATTTGTAGGATCAATCTTAAGACATGGAAGGGTCAATAAAGACTCCGAGAGAGGCTTCATTCTCTGGGAGATTGCATGGTGCTTCACACTTCACTCCTGCCCACGATCCAGTACCTGTGACTCAGTCACATAGTCAGTATCTACTTGCAAAGGAGGTTGAGAGATGTACTTTTTAAATGTCCAGTGATAAATGAGAAATTTCAAGAGGCCAATGTCTGGTATTAAGCTCCTGGAATGGGTCGGAACACATCAGGCTAAATCAGAATGGGGAGCGCCCATGGATGTTATGCTCACCGACTGAAACTTTGTCTCTGAGCCCAGAAATTAGAATTAGAGAGACAACCCCTAGATTCCCAACAGGTCAGTTTGAATTGATAGGATTATGGCATTCCCCCTGTATTAATCCATACCAAGAAAAGACAGTCTAAACTTTAGAATCTAAAGTAACTTGTTAGTCTCTTTCCCATTGCCCCTCCCACACCTGTCCTGACAGTGCAGAGGAAAGAACTTGAAAATGACATATCTGGTTTATAAGTCTTAAAGGTTTCTGCTTTCTTCCCTCCTTGTCTATGAAGTCAGTGCCTTCTGTTCAGCTCCTCAACTACATGGTGATTTTTTCCCCTTTTATATTACTGAAGTAGCAGGGAATTTTGTAGCCTAGAGAGATACTTGGAGTGCTGGGGAGCAGTAAAGATATTTTGTTCATAGAACTCATACAAACACATAGGTTGTACTTTGTAAAACTTCCCATCTATAGATAATTGCTTCTAATGTCTTTTCACAACTAATACATGAACAGATGGCCACTGCATTTGTATTTGAACTTGAGACACCATCATCTTTAATGAGGTTTCTCTGGCACAGTGCTCTAAGATCTGAGTGTAAATCCAGAACCCTGTTTTGGTTTTCTCCCTGCTTAAAGATGGGTAGGTGGCCTCCACCTTGCTTGCAGCATGCAAGTGACATATTTGTCCTTCTCAACACTCCCGTCCTTGTCCCCTTTGACCATTATTTTCCAGGTTTACTAAATTGCTTAGAATACTCTACAGAAAGAACCAAACTGCAAAAGGCTTTAAGGTGCTGTTCATGTTTCCAGAAAGATCTGTGGCATGGTCAGGTTTGATTTGACCATCCTGTGTCCTGATACAACTTACAGCGGCGGAGCGTCATTCCCCAGAACACAGCACGATACTACAAGTCTGGCTTTGATGTGGTGCTCACCTTTGTTTGCCTTGGGAGAACACAGAGAACATATCAGAAGGTGAGCTTGGATCTAGATCAAAGATGCCTGTGATCCAGCCAGGCATCCAGGGCACTGTGTAGAGCATAGGAGAGCGGGAGAAGTCCTGGGTGTCCTCTTGAGCAGCACATTCATAGTGCATCCTGTTTTCTGCATCCAGCCTGGTTGTAGAGGTGGGGATTAGCATTAGGGCAGAATACACGAGAAAGAGGATGCTCTCACCTCCTGCCACACATTCTTTATGTCTAGCAGGTGTTCACATTTCCACAGTGATGGCTTACCAATGACCGATAGAATAGTGTTTGGCAGACTTATTGGACCAACAGAGACAATTAAAAGTGTTTGCTATTTTAAGGTTAATAACAATTTAACTTGAGTTGTGTGTTGGTGTATATGTGTGTGTGTGTTGGGAGAGGGGATGTGTGAAGTTCTTGCCTATGGGGATAGGAGACTCTATGGCTTCTCTTTTTCTGGGGATCTCTTGTCTGCCATTAAGGGCAAGCTTTGCCATGAAACACTGGTTAGGTCTGGGGGAACTTCTTTTGATATTCCAGCTTTCTGATTCTTGTTGATTTTGGTGTGTGTGTATGTGTGTGTGTATCTGTGTGTGTCTGTTGCATGTGTCTTTATACAAGTGGCTTTCCTGCAAGTATACATGGTGAGGTCAGGGATTGATCTCTTGTAACTTTTTCTATAAATCTTATGTTTTTGACAGAATGTCTCTCATACACATGAAGCACCTCTTTTGCTAGACTGGCTGATTAGTGAGACTCCGGGATATGCCTGACTTGGCCCCCCATCTCCACCGCAGCACTGAGGTTTACAGGCATGTGCTCTCATGCCTGACTTTTTAATGTGGGTTCTGAAGAACTGAACTCAGGTCGCCTTGACTTTACCCGCTGAGCCACCTCCCCAGTCCTGTGATTCTGGTTGTAAAACAACAGCTGATAACCTAAAGTACCATTGCCTTCACTTAAAACTGATTAAACTCATTCTGTACTTTGCATTTGCCTTGTAAGGACTGTGCATCTGCCTAGGTTTTTCTAGTTACTTCCTCTTAGGCTTCCATGTAAGAAATCACCAAGAGCAGTCCCAAGGGAGAATATGGACACAGCACTCATGAGCAGCTGATTCTAACAAAAGAAATGCCTTTTGGAGCCTAATAGTTCCCATCCATATGGCAGGGCATCCCAGGCATTCACACGGCCAACTGTTGCCTCACAGTCTTCCAGGATCTAGGACCCCTGTTGTTTATCTTCTAGTTCCCAGAGTCATGTCCTGTCCGACTGTCTGGCTCATCCCCGGTGGCCTGTGTCTCCATCCAAACATAGACTTGGACTCTTCTTGCTCACACTTGCTAGCCCTTTTTTTTTTATCAGCCTTATTTATTTATTCATAATATTTGTATTTTTGTAAATAATGACCTGCATCTCCATCCCCATAATAGTTGACCTGACCTGTCACATGAGCAGGTTGCGTGTACGTCTTCTCCCCGAGGGGACACTGTGAGATTTGCGTGGGACAGCGATTTCCGTGTGTGAGGACTGAGAGAGTTCCCATCTGTTTCTGATTCTGCAGGTCTTGAGGCCAGGCTGGGCCCATCTGTAAAAATGGAGAGCCCTGTGAAAATGCCTCCAGCGTTGGCTTTTAAGGTGTCTCTGGGAGGTCTCAGCTGTTGGTGATCCAATCAAAGCCACCGAATTGGACTGGACATCTGTTTGTCCTCAGAAGGACTTATTCAGGGTTCCCTGACTCCGGTCACTGGGAAGCCAACTGACCTCACTGCAGCCAGCGAAGTAGGAGGGTCACAGTCAAAGGACAGGGGATCCTTTGGTACCCTAGCCTGACTGGCGGGTTTCCCTGCCCCTCAGAAATGAGGACGCCTGGGGGAAAATGACTAGGTTATAACCCTGTTAAAGAGATACTTCAGCAAAGGTTCGAAAACAAAACTTCCCTGCCCACAGTTTAGAAGTATGTATTACTTTTACGGTAAAATACAAGAGAAAGTATAGTGAAGAAAACAGAGAGCCATACTAATCTTGTCAGCCTAGATAGGATCGGTCTATGAGAATGTGCGTTTGGCCACAGATAGCCTTGCTTACAGTGAACCTGAGCAGAGTGCCTGATTGAAAACAGACGGAAGAAGTGTCAGAGGGCACAAGCTGGTGCTGTGTGAAGAAAGGCTGCAGTCTAAAGAGCGAGGTTCTAATCGCTTTCCTTGCTGGAGAGTTAGGTGATTTCCAGTGCTCTGCTGTCATTGTGGGTGCTGGAAAACTGCGCCATTGTTTATACACGGGGCTATAGTTTAATCGTGGATTCTTAGAATCAGTCTTCCAAAGTTAAGGGTCAGTTCAGGCTTCAGAGCGGTGAGATCTTGCAAAAATTAACCCTGCCGTGTAGTGCCTTTTTTTTCATTTGTTTATCTCGGCAGAACTAAAAGCGGCTTTGCCTGGTGAGGGAAGCTCAGGGACGCAGTAGTGGAATCATCGCAATATGAGGGGAGCAGGGTTGGCGGAGGCCACCTGGCAACCTTGAGGTGCATTCACATGAGTGAAGGGCTGGACCCTCCATCTTGGTCCCCACTCACCTGATGCTACCAGGTAGAGCTTACCGAGGGCTTCCAAACAGTGGATCCTCCAAGCAGAGGCAACTATGTCTGGGCGACATGTAAGTGAACTAGATGCAGTATCAATTCATTTGTGAACGTACCAGTGCGTTCCTTTTAGGACGCTACAGCGGGAGTGGGGACTGGCCCAGAGAAAGAAACAGATATGAGATAACAGGGCTACCCGTCAAAGCGTAGAGAAAAATTAAAGTGGCACAGATATGTAACTCCTGACGTGAAGATCTCCAGCCGAACCAGCATGTAGAAAATGGGAATAGATGACTGTTCTTCCATGTTTGTTTTTGCTAAAGCCTTCTTTTGGCTGTTGGGTCCTCCCATCTACAGACCATACTCTTCTCTGTATCTTTCCGCTTCTTGTGAAGCTTAGTCAGTCCAATCTGTATTTCAGTTGGGGATCTGAGTGTAAAATTTAAATTTGGGTAACTAAAGTAAAATTCTCAAAGGAGTCGTGACCTTCAGATTGCCTACGTCTGGAATCACGTCATGCTAATTTCACCTGAAAGACCTAGCATGTATGGATCCCCTCTTCATACATGGCTGTATCACGGGTCTGGGCTCCTTGATCAGAGCACTTCTTATAACGGAGACTCTCTCATGCACCAGGCTTCATTCAGATGATGTGCTCCACAGTTATAGAGACTAGATGTGAATGCTGGCAACTGACTTCTGAACAGACAGCCATGAACAGCACATTAAGCATCTTCTTTCGTCCCTGGCTTTTCTTTAGATGACCTCTTTTGCCCCCTTATCCTGATTTCTTAACTGCTGCAGGTGCCCAGCTAGTATTGAACATCTTCCTCCTTTGGCCCTCCCCTGTACTCAGTTTTCCAAGTGTCCTCAGCACCAGCCCAGGCTGAACTGTGGTCCAGGCTGAGGAGTTCAAGACATGAATGTATTTATAGACAAACTCTGTGTCTGGAAAGGAGCTGCCGCTGAAGTTGCCTGGTCTACTGCTGCTTCACTGTGATCCCTGTCAGCTCCAAGTGAGACAGTTACAATGCTGTGTGTGTCTCTGAAATTCTGGGGATACCTGGGGTCTATGAACAGACACTGCCTTCATGGTTGAGGCCTCAGTCTTTCCTGGGCCAGCATGTCTCCCTGCACTGGGACACGAGAAAAACTTTTTTCTAAGGCTGAATTTCCCTTGGAACTACAAGCACAGCATCTTATAGTGTCCGTGTTTTAATCCAGTTTCTAGTTTCAGAAAAGTCATTGAAGAAAAGCACATTTCCTGCCTCGAATGTGTTCATGTAGCACATTCGTAATTAGCTTTTCAGAGAAATGGCGGACTCTTGCAGACAAAGGAATGCCTCTGAAAATATGTCCCTTTGTGGGAACAAAAAAAAACCACATCTATTTACATTAGTAAAGTAAATAGAAAGTGTAGACAGAGACATCTTTTTCTGATGCCCTCCCCTCTCCGTCTAGGAAGGATCTTCCCACAGGAAACAGTGATGGAGATTGTGACAGCTGCCTAGGCAGACACAGGTGGCTGCTTTCCAGGACACTCAGCAGCATAAGCAGATAGGCTTCACCCATAGTGAAGTCTTCTCTCATCCTCCCACAGCCTGAGCCCACCCTGCCCAAAAAGTCGCCTCTATCTATCTATCTATCTATTTATCTATCTATCTATCTATCTATCTATCTATCTATCTATCTATCTATCTATCATCTATCTACCTACCTACCTACCTACCTACCTACCTACCTATCATCTATCTATCTATCTATCTATCTATCTATCTATCTATCATCTATCTATCTATCTATCTATCTATCTATCTATCTATCTATCTATCATCTATCTACCTATCTACCTACCTATCATCTATCTCCTATCTATTGACCAATCATCTATCTGTCTGTCTGCCTGTCTGTCTGTCTACCAATCATCATTATCCATCTGTTTTTAGTTTGAGATGAGGTCTTTTTGTATCATCTGGTCTGGTAGTGAACTCTTTTGATGGTCCACGTTGTCCTTGAATTTGCAACCATCTTGCTCCTGTCCTAAGTTCTATATTATAGTTGCACACCACCATGCTCAATTATTATTCTTTGTTCTTTTTATATTTAAGTTTCAACCACATGGCCCTACCTTGTAGTCTTAACTCTATGTAGTTCCTATACCAACGCCCAAAATATATTTGATTATTTTTCTGCCATTAACATCTATTTTACACATATTTCATAGACTGAAATTTTTGGAAAGCAAGGAGAACATTTAAAACTTCCCTATATGTTAATGCACAAGCTAGCAGATACTGGAAGGTCTCTGACCTGAAGAATGCCCCCTCCCAATATGTCTCTCACTGGTTTGAAGGCTAGGGTCAGTGAAGAATTTTAATGCGCTGTTGAGTCCAGGATCCAACAGGGGTGCTGATGCTGTGACTCCACACCAGTTCTGGCGGCAGGAACAAGAAGAATGGGGGAGGAAGCATTGCTGGGAGAAGAGGAGAAGAGAGAAAGACAGTGTCCGCTCTGCCCTGACCTAAAACAGCCTCTTCTGCTGCTGCAGAACCAGTGGGTACAAATTTTGCTCAATTTGGGTTTTTATGTGAGGTCTGAAAAGCCTTTCTAAGAAAGGGGACCTCAGATGCAGAGAGAGAGAGAGAGAGAGAGAGAGAGAGAGAGAGAGAGAGAGAGAGAGAGAGAGTTAGTTGGGGGGTCAGAGTGGAAGGGTCAGCTGCTGGGGTGATTGTTAGACAAACACTGACTCCATTGCTGAAACGGAATACCCGTGCCAGTGTCCTGGAAGTTGATTAAGGATAGACTTTATATGCTGACACATCTGAGCCTGAGGAGGGCGTGCATGGTGCTGGCTCTGGGTCACTTCCACCTGCATTATAACATGGCAGAGCACAGCAATGTACAGAGGGCAGGGATGTGCTACCTGTGTCTCTTTCTCTTATTATAAAGCCACTAACGTCATCATGAAGTCACTACGTTTGTGACTTCATCAAATCCCGTTTGTTCCCAAAACCCCACCTCCAAATATTATCACCACATGACTGTGGAGACGGAGACTGCAGTGTGTGGGCTTTCGGAGGCACAGCCCAGCCACAGGATAACTGGGTAGGCCTAGGCCAGTCAGGTGAAGGTGTCTCCCTCAGCTTTCACCCTTACATTCAGCACCTCTGGGTTCCATGCCAAAGAAGAGAACAAGAGAGAACTGGCCAAAGAGAAGACAGACATGACAGAGTCGTCTTGAAGTGAAGCCTACGGTGTATACATCCCGTTTGCACTCAATCCTTTTGATCAGTTTTGCTTCCCCAACTGAAGGGACCTGGTAGGGTTAGAGCTGTTTCCTCCTTTCTTTGGATCAGGCTCTGATGGGCCTCTTTCGAGGGCCATTCCCAGAGCCATGGTGATGCAGACTCACCAGAGGTGATGATGTGGTCTGGAGGAGGTCTTGCTTCTCTGCTTACTATGCACACCCTCTCTCTTCCTTTGACTCTTGTCTCCTCTTTTCACTGCGCATAGTTGCCTCCTCCAGGCCGTGATGAGCTGATGTTTCTCAGGGACTTGCTCGAAGCTTCTGCTCTTGATTTGCAATTTCTGGGGCTTTCATCACCCCATTGATAATCAGTTCTCAAAAGGTTCCATATTTTACATGGTAAACACATGTCCCAGGGTCACAAACCCACTTGGTTTCTCCACATTGAGTTTCCAGTGCCATTTCAATAAGAGTATAAGCAGATCTTAATTTATGATCTTCCCCCCACCTGGACTTCCTATGATGATGATGTGCCCCCCAGGAAATGGCTTCTCCATCTTGGATTAAACATGTCAGATTCTGACACCCCACCTCAACCCCAAGCTTTCATCACCAACCAACAAATGGACACTACCATGTCCTTCCTCCAGCAGATGTTTAAGTCCTTTGAATGTTTCTCCATCACACACTGCCACAAGACACATGACCATCAGCTCCCATTCAAATCCCCCTCATATGCCCTATTTTCCATTTTTCAGATTTTAGCCAGGTCACATTTTTTTTAAAGATTTATTTATTTATTTTGTTTACAGTGTTCTGTCTGCATGTATGCCTGTAGGCCAGAAGAGGGCACCAGACCTCATTAAAGATGGTTGTGAGCCACCATGTGGTTGCTGGGAATTGAACTCAGGACCTCTGGAAGAACAATCAATGTTCTTAACCTCTGAGCCATCTCTCCAGCCCACATTTTTTAAACAGAGAATCACACCCAGTCACTTCCTTAGGAAGCTGATCACCCTTTCCACAGCCTCGCAGTAGCTGCTCTGGCCCATGGCTCATTGTTGCTAAGCCTCTCTCATCCCTTTGCTCCTGGGTCCTAGGCAACTATCCATTTCCAGACCATGAAGATCTTCAAAGACAAACAGAGTTAAACCTCAAGATGAGAGGTTGTGGTGGAATGCGCTGAGGAGCTCGCTCAAATGGAAGACTTAGGAGCTGGTTGCTATAAAAATCTATGGGATTTCATCCCCCAAAAAGTTCTTATGAGCCTGGCAGTGGTGGTGTGTACCTTTAATCCCAGCACTCGGGAGGCAGAGGCAGGCGGACCTCTGTGAGTTCGAGGCCTGCCTGGTCTACAAATCAAGTTCCAGGACGGCCAGGGCTGTTACACAGAGAAAGCCTGTCTTGAAAAAAGCAAAAGAGAAAAGAGAGAGGAAAAAGTTCTTATGTACTACAAAAGCATGTTTGACGCATTTGGATAAATATGTTTCCGGAATTCCATAATGTGCCCCTGTGGTAGTAGAATGTTTGGGGGAGGGAGGCTGATAGAAGGTAGTTAGGTCATTTGGGGGTAAACCCTTGAAGGGAATATTGGGATCCAGGCCCCTCTCACCTCCACTTTTTTGTGTCTCAAATGAAATGAACAGGATTTCTAGCATAGTTCCCGTATGGCAGGGTGGGCTGCTTGGTTAAGCACAAAACAACGCTCTAACCAGTCATTGGAGCACCTAAAACTATGAGCCAAAGCAAACTTTTCCTTCTTCTAAGTTGATTGCCTCTGGTAGTTTGTCACAGTGGCAGCGAGCTGAGTGATGTCCTTGACTTCCAGCATCAAGGGTGTAGGGAAATCCACTTTCTACAAGCCCCAAACTTGTCTCTGTGACCTACTAGGATCTGCACTGCAAATCTGGAATTCCCTTTTTCCTTAATTTGGATCTTATTCTTAGATCAATTAACCACCTCTTCCCAATTAAGACTTCAGAACTTGCCATCATCACCAGATTCTTTGCACGCTCCTGGAAAGGCAAGGATACCTGGGAGGCTGGACTTGGCATGATGGCAAGCCCCATGGAGAACGTGGAAATTCCAGGCGCATGTTTGGAATGATGTGTAAAAATACTTTTGGCAATACTTTATCATTTTTCTTTTTTCCTTTCTTTTTTTTTTTAAAAGATGGCAGTCATTCTGAGAGTTGTGAGCTGATATTTCATACTGATTTTGACTTTAGTTTCTGAATGTTCATGAGGTTGAGTGCCCTGTGGCATACCCACGTGGATAGTTTGTAATTGTGCAGTGGGTCATTTGCTTTCTGACTATTCGGTTTTAAGTGTTTGTTATATATTTTGAGTATTAACTCTCTATTAGGTTTGCCAGTGTCCTGTAGGATGTGTTTTCAGTTTGATCCCTCCCTGTGCTGTGGAGGTTTGACCCTGTTTGACATGCCTCTCTTTAGCTTTGGGTTTCATGTACAACCGTCTCGAATGACTATGTCAGAAAATCTTCTCCCTGATGTTTTCAACGTAAAGTTTTACAGATCTGGGTGAAATTCATAGAAGCGGAAAGTAAAATGGAGGTGACCAGGGCTGGGGCAGAGGACAAAGAAAGAAATTGCTCCAAGGATATAATAATGCCTTGCTTATACCTAAGGAATGGGTCTTTGTAAGAAGAGTTTTGATGGACATAGAGCTGACAGTTTGCTTACTGTGCTGAGCACCTAAAATCTGCAGAGTAGGCGATCTCACATGAAGTATATTTAAGAAGGAAGTAACAGAGCAAAGGTGAACTTCTAGAGTTGGTTGACATAGGAACAGCCTTTACCGTGGGAATGATTTTATGGCTGCAGGCTTGTTTCAAACTCACAAAATGGTGCATTTTAAATTTGAGTGCCTTGGCATGTATTAGGTGTATTTTCTAAATTTTTGAAATTAAAATATAATTACCTCATGTTCCTTTTCCTGAAGGAAATTCCTTCCATCCACTACTCTCTCTAATACATGTCCTCTGGCCTCTTTTCTTGTGTGTGTGTGTGTGTGTGTGTGCGCGCGCGTGCGCGTACACATGTGCATGTGTATTTCTAAACATACAACCTGCTTAGTCTGTATGTTGTTATTTGTACACAGATGATTTCAGGGCTGACCACTTGATATTGAATAACCAGTTGGGGGACTCTTCTCCTGGGGAAGACTGTATTTTACCTATTCTCAGCATTCCTTAGCTGCCTGTAGTTTTTGTCTATATTTGAGCACCCCATAGAATTTACTCTTCATGTTAGCATGTCTGTTAGTGTCATCATTTTTCAGGTCTTATTTAGGCAGCTATGTTGTTGAGACTTCATGTGTATAGATTATAAGAGATAATCTCACAGCAAACATCTGACTCCTCTGGCTCTCTTAAGATCTTTTCACACTCCATTCCATGATGCTCCCTCAACTTTATGCGTGGGAGTTGTGTTGTAGATGGATCAGTTGGAGAGTCCTCAAAAGGAGAAATTAAAAACAGCTAAAAAAAAAAAGTCTTAAAATATGTCTGTCATTCCTAGCAATTAGGGAAATAAAATCAAAATAATTTTGAAATTTTTTCTCTATCCACCCAGAATGGCAAAGACCAATAAAATATCTGACATCAAATGCTAGAGAGGAAGTGGGCGAAAGGGGGCCCTCATTCACTGTTGGTGGCAAACTGGTCCAGCCACTCTGGAAATTAGTATGCAGAACCCTCTGAGAAGTAAAAACAAATCTACCATATGACCCATCTGTACCACACTTTGGCATTTGCTCAAAGAACTTGATATCCTACCCAGCAAATACTTGCTCAGCCGTGTTCATCAATTGTTATTGAAACTTGTTGTTTTTTAAAGAAAATTTTGGGACTGGAGTGATGATTCTGGGTAAAAAGCAACAGCTGCTCTTGCAGAGGATGAAGCCTTGGTTCCCAAAACCCACCTGTCTGCTCACAACCATCTCTAACTTCAGTTCTGGGGGAACCGATGCCCTCTTCTGGCTTCCACAGGTACCGCATGCTTGTGCTGCTTGCAGACACACACACACACACAGACACACACATGCAGGAAAACACAAATACTGGTTTTTTTCCAAGTTTTAAAGGCAAATTGCAAAGCTACAGACTTTACATGGCAGACATTTTAGTATAGATACACAGTTCCTTTAAAATATGGTTTACAGAGTGAGCAAATGACCTAACAATTTCACCCTTAGGTATTTATTGATGCAAGGAAAATGAGAATGCATGCAATGTATGCCCCTCCAAGGACTTAGATATAAAACCTTCTTTTGCATTAAGCAAAAGAGCTAAGCTGGGTGCTGTGGCAAGTACTTACAGTCCCAGTAGTTTACGAGTCTGAGGCAGGATAGCCCCTTGAGTACAGACATTTGAGACCAGCCTGGACAACATAGCCCAACCCAGTCTCAATAATAACAGTAGCAGTAGCAATAACAACTGGAACGTGGGTTCTTTTGTTCATAAGAGCAACAAAGTAGAAACAACCCAAATACCTGCTGACTGGCACCTGGGTAAACAAACTGCTGTATCAATCTAATGGAAAAATACAACTGGCCCTCCCTATCTTCAGGATCCATGATTTTAGAATTAGAAGCATTTTTAAAATTCTTTTCTGAATATATACAGACTCTCCTTGTCACTGTTCTCTGAACAGTACAACGTGACAACCATCACCCCAACATTTATACTGTATAGCTATTATAAGGCATCTAAAGTGTTAAGCCTGTAGTTTATGTGCAGGCAACATGTATGGGTCTTGAGCATCTGCATATTTTTGGTCCTCTGGGATCCCAGAACCAATCTCCATGGATATAATGCATAGCTGTCTTTCATCATAAAGAGGAACCAGTCAATTATGGATGCATACATGATGTGAACAAACCACTAATGTAATATGCTAAGTGAAAGAAACCATCTCCCAAAGCCTGCTTATTGTACGATCCCATTTTATGTAATTTCCAGAGAAAGCAATTCTGTGGAAACAGAAAGTAGACGGATGGTTGCTGGATTGGGGGTTGGAATGTGGATGCAGACTGCGGTGATAGGTCACAGCCCCAGAAACTCACTGTGAGCCATCCAATTGCACACTGGAAAGGAATGAGCACTCTGGGACACAGATTAGACCTCAACAAAGTTGGTGTTTCTAAAGCCCCATGCTTTGTTCCTACCACAGTCTGCTTCCACCCTTTCTTCCCAGTCTGGATTCATCCTACACGTCTGGTTGGTAAGGAGCATCCTTTGGTTGTATTCACTGGACATGTTAAAACACTACTGGCCCTGAAAGAATCCCAAATCAAATTCCCTTGCCTAACATCCAGACAGCACATGGACAGTCTGGCTCATCTCAAGATGCGTTTAGGAAACATCAGAACCCAAAGAATGCCCGCAGAGGAACCTCCAACCACAGATCTGTTCCAATTGCCTTTGTGAACTTTGCCTTGTCGGGAAAGAGCAGCATTCACGATGGAGGTAGGGCCAGACCATGAACAATATCCCAAACAAGCCCGAAAGGATCAGTTAACCTGGGGCCTGTGAGAGACGACTCACAAGTAAAGACCCTTGCCACCAAACCTAGTGACATGAGCTCCAACCTGGGAGCACCCATAGTGGGAGGAGAGAACGGACTCCACAAAGTTGCCCTTTGACTTCTGCACCCAGGCCATTGCATGCAGGTACCCTTCCCCCTGAAATATAAATATGTTACCTAGTTCTTGCTTCTACAGGAGAGAAGAGTTAAAATCATCTTGCTCAACTGATCAAATGTCAGGAAAACATGCCCTGTGGGAATTTCATGCAAGAATGCAGGATTCATTATAGCTGACACAGTGAGACCCTCACTAAGTAAATTTTAAAAAGTGCTAGAAAACCGTCACAAGTCACTAAAGTAGCACGTGTTTGTATTGACACAGGATGGGCCAAGAGGCTGTATTGGTTAATACTGTTAATACCTAGGAGACAAAACCCCTTGGCACGTCTGTAAGGGGTTACCTACATTAAATTAATGGAGGTGGGAAGAGTTCATGTACTGGGAGCATGGGTTTAATAAAAAGAAGGAAGTGAGTTGACCCTGGCACTCAGCACTCCCTGCTCCCTGACTGCAGACACAGTAGAAACAGCTGCCTCAAGCTCCGGCCTCTGTGATTTCTTCTGCAAGATGGGCTGCACCCTTGAAGTTTGGGTCAAAATAAGCCATTTCGTACTTATGTTGGTTTCGACAGTTTAAAGTTGTCATTGGTGACTTGGGGAAGAAGAATGGACTTATTTGGCAAAGACACTTCTGGATTGGATTTTAAATAAATATAAAAATATATATTAATTTCATATATATATATATATATATAATTGACGCTAGCCCGAAGAAGTTGTGTTGTGGCTGTCTGGCAATCTTTTCCTCCTCATAAATGGGCGGGTTGTGTGTCCCTGGTGGGGCAAAGCCTAATCAGATGTGCCTCGGGGCTCAGTACCCATGGAACTCTAGCCGTGTAGTGATACGTGCCCACAGCTGCCCATTGGGCACTGAAGATCAATCAAGACCAGTCCCATTAATGAAACACTTCATCGAGGGCGCTGCTTACTGGATTATAGTATTTTCCATTATGGCTCAGGCCTGACTAATACATTGTGGAGCAAGCTGACAAGTTTCTCCTGGACATGCAATAGAAAAATCTACATAATGGGCTGAGCCTGCTGATGGTTTTTAAAGGTGGGTTTATTTTTTTAATCCCTCGTGGACCGGTGCCCACAAGCCTCCTGGTACATTCCTGCCAGCCCCTGCATTTCAAAGTTCTCCCTCTTTCCCAGAATGTTACAGTTGCCCCAGGCACATGCGCTTTAGAAACAAGGTTTTACATTCTCTGCAGGAGCCTTCTGCAGCACAGAGATGGAGAGAAGATTGTGGAACACCATCTTTGGCTGTCTCTGTTCCAGGCCAGAGGTGGGGAGTCTCCACTGCGGGTGGAGATAGACTGTTCTCCATCCTGAAAGATTATGTGGTTTGAAGCAGAGGTCAGGCTGTTTTCCCTTCTGAAAAATCCTGTGATTTGAAGCCGAGGTAGGAGGCTCTGAAGCAATATCCAGCTTCCAGCTGCTGCATGGCTTCTGAGCTATGGGTCTTGGCATTCTTAAAATGGTAAAAAGAAAAGAAAAGAAAAGAAAACAGCAACAACAAAACAAACCCAGAAGATTAATTATAACTTGTGGCACACAAATCTGTTAGGAACAAAGTTCATATCCCGACATTCTGTGGGATCACAGCGTGTCTCTGCTTCACATGTCAGAAAGCAGAATTTCCCATTTGTTGCGAGGTCTTTACGGCATGCAAAGCCGGCATCTGTACTAACCAGCCCTTCCACAGACAGCTTGTGTGCCCTGGCTTGGTGGAGTAGCGCTGGTATGGGGGCTTTAATAGCAATGCTTGGGAATTAAAGATGTTTTTTTCAGAGTTTAGCATGGGGTGTGGTTCAGTGGCAAAGTACTTCTTTAGCATGTCTGGGGCTCTGGGTTCCAACCTCGGCACCAAGAGCAAAACAGAAACAATGACCACAAAAAGGATTTTCCATGTACAGGGAGTCACTCTCAAGGTCTCTGGGGAGCATAAGTTATTTGTCCTGTGGTGGCCCTGGTTGGTATTGGGCTTAGGAGAGGAAACTGTGATGCTGGTGTGCTGGCTGTGATACCCTGTCTTTGGAGTTTGCATCAGACCCAAGCACCATTCTAGGTCAGTTAGGCTGTGGATGAGATACTGATCTTTAAGGAGACACTGGGATGGCCATCGCCAATAAACACCTTTGGCCCTTTGGAAGACTGGAGATGAGCAGAAAGAGGGCTGGGACCCTGAAGTGAAGGAAACGAAATGGAGTATTCTGGAGTGGAGGCTGCAGGTACACCAGAGGGTAAGAGCAGCTCAGAGGGGGCTCAGTGAGGTGAGCATGGTGGAGAATAGGAGCGGGATATGGCATCTGGACCAGAAGGGGGCAGCTGAACCTACACAGTCATGAGACGGAATGGGTTTCCTCTGGACTCATCTCAGTTGAAGCTCTCCCACTGGGGATGCTGTCTCTTCCCTCTTCTTACAGAAGAGTTCATCTGTATCTGCCATTGTTTATGTCCTGTTGCTCATTACCAGCAACCTCTATTCAGGCCAGATCAGCTCTCTCCTGTTTACCACTTGCTCGGGGTGGGGGTGGGGGGCCTGCTGTATCAGCCAGTTGTCGGGATAGCAGAGCAGTGCTGCAAGCAAGTTTGCCGGTAACTTTTGGGTGGTGACTCTAACTAGAAAGTTCTTGTCTTCACAAAACGTCTTGTCCAGGCTGCAGTATTAGGAGATGGGACCATAGAGAAATGATTGTGTCAAGAGGGTGGAACTTCACAGATAAAATGAATGACTTTATTAAAAGGATCCTAGAGAATTCCTTCACCTTCTCTGTGTTTTGTATTTGATGATAGAGGCAAAAGGTTCCACACAGGTCCAGGAAATGAGCCATCGCCAGATCCTGATCTGTCTGCACCTAAATACTGAGCTTCCAGCTTCCAGAATGGCGAGTCATACATTTCTGTTGTGGAGAACTCAGGCAGAGTATGCTACTTTGTTTCAGATTTTGAAGGGTTCCAGCAGAGCATCTTCCGGAGCTGTATGAGCAGTGGGCTTTAAAGCTTTAGACGGGAGGAGAATTGACCTGATCTGAATCTTGGAACCTGGTGTGGCTGTCGAGGGGAGCTTTCTGCTCTGGGTGCTTTAAAAAGATAAACGTTCCCTGGCAGGAATTCCTCACCTGAATCCCTTACCGGTTCCCCCTCTTCAGTGTGTGAGCTAGCCCAGGACCCTTCCAGAGATTGCCCTGTGCCCACAATTCTAGCTTTGTGAGGTGACAAAGCAGACTCTGAGACTGACAGCAGCAGCCAGAGAGTTGGAGGGGAAACCAAGAATGTTTCCCAAGAAGCGGCTGACTGTGTGGGGGTTTGCTGTCTACGCTTTTGCCTCGTGTTTACAAACACACAGGGGACTCCACGTACAGTGTGCCGTCTACTGCATAAAATGTCATTTAATGTGCACATTCCCTGTTTGTTAGGATGTTTGAGGCTGCTAGTAAAACAAAAGCCAGACTGGACGACTCTTAAACAGACAGGAAGATGTATTATTCTGCATCACACAAGGAGAAGCTGTGCTCATGCCCAAGAAGCGAATTCTTCGTTCTCTGGTATCGTTTGGTATGCAGATTCCTCCGGCATTCCTGTGGCAGCCTTATTCTTATGTAGGAGAATTTCAGAGTTGGCCTGTCTATCACAGACTGGCCTCTGGTAGAGCCGGTCAGAGTCACAGATAGTTGACATGTAGTGGAAGTAAAGAGACTGGATTCTGTGAGTCTGTTTTCTCTTGCCAGTACCACAGACTGGGTAGTTACAGAGAAAGGGTTTATTTGGGTCACAGCTCTGAGCCCGATCACAGGGTCACGTGTAATGATGGCTTCCTTTCTGGTTGCCAGGGTCCCAAGGAGGTGCTAGGTAGACCATGGTGAGAGGTAGGGATAGTGTGGGACATAGTTAGCCACTTTTATAGCAATCCACTTTGGAGCTAGTCCATAACCATATGAATGAATTGAGCCATCCATGAAGGCAGAGCCCCAACTGTCACATAAGGGTTCTGTCCATTTCCACTTTTGAATATCACATCACAAGGAAGATTAAATTTTAATATACGCTTCAGTCAAAACATCCCATAGTCAAATAAATCACAACAGATCCTTTCTAGTTCTCTGAATCAGAAGCAAATAAAAAAATCAAATCAAAAAATATTTCTTAGGCACCTCCTCATGGACTTCTCATATTTCTGCAGAGTAGATTAATTTCCTATTAGAATTTATTCCTAACACTGGTATTGTTACTCATCTGCTGTCTGGAGTCCTTTTGCTTTTCCTGGTAACAAGTGATGGTCTCTATAGCATTGGTGTCCCCTGCATTTCATCACTGAGGCAGCTGAAGAACGGTATCTGTACCAGTTGTGGCACATTTGCTTGTACCAACTGAAGCACCGTTGCCCTTGCAACCGTCACAACAGCTCTTCTGCCTGGGCCACTAGAGGAGGCCACCCCTGGCCTAGACGGAGATGGTTTGCAGAGACCCAGAAGAGCAAAGGGTCTGCTACAAGCAAAAATAGTTCTGGCTGAAGCTGTACCTTTGGGAGTCAGAACAAGCATGTATGTATGATCAAGGCATCACAGAGTACTCAAAATAGCTGCTGTTAGCCAAAGTCAGTCCGACTGGTTGTTTGACAGCCCATCTGCTCAAAATCAACGGAGGGTCTGAGAGCTGTCAATTAAAGAATCATGTTGCGCCATTCACCACTATCTTTGCCCTCTTAAGAGAAATAGGCCATCAGAAAACATACTTCAGTGAGGGTGCTTAGATAGGCTGGACCGATGCCTCTCAACTGACTGCGATCCAATGAGGGTGGGTGCCCCTCATCTGTCTCAGTACTGCTGTGATTGCCCAGGTATTACTAGACCTATTCCTGAGCCCATAGGTCCCAGCAGTGAAGAGGGGCTGGGCAGAGAGACAGCTGCTTGCAGAAGGCACAGCTGGAAAAGGAAGACGGGGAGGAGGAGATGGCAGTCATCACATAAGGCATCTGCTTCATGCTTTTAAAAGTCAACCAGGATTCAGTTCTTTCGTGACACCACAAACAGCCCGTTTCTTAGACTGTGTTGCTTGGTTCACATAAGATGTCTGCTAGTGATAAATAGCAACACTGTTCTGATTTTCCGCGACAAAACCCTTGAATTTCTGGATCTAAGCGTTCTACTATGAGAAGTAGCTAGACTGAGCTAATCTCTATTTGCCTAGATTTGCAGCCTCTTGACCCTTGCTGAAGCCAAGGGGCTCCTGGCCTATAGCTGACTTGGGTATGGCTGTACTTATTGCTGTCCTTGTGTGTGGCAGTGCAGAGAGTATTTCTACCAGAGTATGTTTGAGTAGCTGTCTCCTCCAGCTACAGGACTCAGCCAGCTCTTGTTTCTCTCTACTTAGCTGTAGTTTCCAAAAAAAAACCTATACCTAGTAATCGTTTCCCTTTGATTCTAAGGAAATGCAAATGCTGCCTAATTTAGAAAGGGTTGTGGGGAGTCTCTCCCATTGGCCAATATATAAGACGTTAGAAAGCAGAGGAACCTGGGAAATGTAGTTCAGTGATGCTCTACTAGTCAGCAAAATATGAGCCTGGAAAAGTTGCAGAAAAGTTAATGACAAGCATAGCTACCTCACCACGTGGACTTTCTGTGATAGGGACTCTGCTGATGTGCTGCGCTGCTTGGCCAGCTCTCCCCCAGCCCCACCTTTTCCAGCATTCCGTTGTTTTTAACACCTAGTACTGAGATGGCTCTAAGGAATTCCTCAGCAGGAATTTTGCTGCATCTCTGGAGATCACTGCCGTTGCTGGGGGTGGTTGCCTAATCCCACCTTTCCTTGTGGGCTTCTATGCTGCGGGAGCTCCTTCCGCTCCTTCAACCAATAGCCTTTAAGATACCAGCCCACTTTATTTTATTTTATTTATTTATTTTTTTGTGAGCGAGATCACTTTATTGGATTTGAGCCAGGGAGGTGACACTATCTATCTCTGCCAGGATTCAAAGGAGGCTGCTATAGCACAGGGCACCTGATCACCTTAAACATCAATAAAAAAAAGTAAAATAGAAACCTTTATTTAGAATTAAAGCCAACACTTGAGTGTGACAAACACAGCATTCAGTTCGAAGAAGCACCCCACTAATGGAGTGAGTGTTTATTCTGCACAATCACGACATGTGGACAAACCCGGGAGAGGGCACAGGGACACTGGGCAGGGCTGGCACCTAGTCTTCCTCGCCTGGGTCCTCTCTCTCCGGTGTGTAGACCATGAAGCAAGCATCGGGTCTCTTGGGGACGAGGGGATGCCCGGGTCTCACAATCTCAAAGCCAAGAAAGCTGAAGGTTCGGAGCAGGGTGGCTCTGTTCTCACGGTTCTTGGGGAAGCAGATGAAAACATGGTCGGCCCGGAGCTGCTCCTCTGCGAACTCCAGAAGAGCTGTGAAATTCTACCCAAAAAGGAAAGAATATACCTTCTTCTCTGCAGCTCATGGAACCTTCTCGAAAATTGACCACATACTCGGTAACAAAGCAAACTTACACAGATACAAAAAAATACTAGTAATCACCTGTGTCTTGTCAGATCACCACGAAATAAAGTTAGAATTCAATAACAATTCGAATACCAGAAAGCCTACAAACGCGTGGAAGTTGAACAGTCAACTACTGAATCATCCCTGGGTCAAGGAAGAAATAAAGAAAGAAATTAAAGTCTTCCTTGAATTTAATGAAAATAAAGACACAACATACTCAAACCTATGGGACTCAATGAAAGCAGTGCTAAGAGGAAAGTTCATAGCACTAAGTGCCCAATTAAAGAAAATGGAGAAAGCATATATTGGAGACTTAACAGCATACCTAAAAGCTCTGGAAAAAAAAGAAGCAGACTCTCCCAGGAGGAGTAGAAGATTGGAAATAATCAAACTGAGGGCTGAAATCAACAAAATAGAAACACAGAAAACAATCCAAAAATTCAACGAAACAAAAAGTTGGTTCTTGGAGAAAATCAACAAGATTGACAAACCCCTAGCCAAACTAATCAAACGGCAGAGAGAGACCAGCCCACTTTTAAAAACAACGGTAGCCGTGTGCTCGCTCTCTTGGTTCAGACTCCGCTTCCGGCTGCTTCTAGACTCTTTTCCTGGTCGCACAGAGGACTGTAGTCTGGGTCGGTGATCTGTAAGTTTTTCCTTTAAATAAATAATCCTTTTATTAATTATAATTCCAAACTGGTGTGGGATTGTTTTGTGACTTATGCCTTCACTTCTATGTCTTTTCAACCACAACGTCTTAGTTCCCTCTACATCTTTGCTTGCGATTTACTCAGCTTGAGCATTTTCCTTCAATGCTTTTTTGAACTCTTATTCCTCAGTGCAACAGTTAGGGACTAGGGAAGGCATTGGAGTTAGGAAAGAAGCCTTATGAAAGATTCACGCTTTTCTCAAGGGAATGATCAGTTATGTAAATTTGGCCTTTTCTTCTACACATATCTACGTGTCCTTATGCTTCCAGCCGTGAAGCAGTCAAGACCATTGACAGAAGCTCATCAAAAGCAGGCTCCATCCTTTTGGACTTCCAAACCTCCTGTACCTTGATCAGTGTAATGTCTTTCCTTTGGTAAATCACTGCATTCTGTCATAGCAGTAGCAAATGGAGCATGGCATTCAGTTTTCTCGTAGCTTATGCTTCTTCTCCACTCTCGAATTCTCATGGACTGACCCGGATATGATATATCAGTATCATTTTTGCTTCCATCCCATTGTGTTGGCTGCTTAATCAGAAAAACAATTCTCAATTCAAGATTTTGAGACTAGGATTGGATAGGCCCCATTCCACTACCCAATCATGCATTTAAAGGGCTTCCTCTCTTTAGTGCAGTGAGCCTAGCTTAGAGAATGGTGTTGCTCCATTAAACAGAACCTTGATGCCCGGGGCTGTACCCCGCACAGACATGTAGGTTGGCAGGTTTCCTGAGAAGGAGTTGGTATGTAGGTCAAGGAAGACAGCTCCATGTTCTCTTGTCCTTTGAGATTTATGTCACCTCGCTTTCCAACTCGATCACTTTGTCTTCCTCACAATATTCGTCCTGCTTCAACTCACCCATTCGTCCACTTATTCATGAGTCATTCAACAAAAAAAATTTAAAGAATTTATTCCATGTTTCAGGCATTGAACAGAACACTGTGGTATAAGTTAGAAAAGCCACATTTTCCCATCAGGATTTCCCCATACCTGGACATCTGCTTCCATCAATCCTCCTTCTTTCCTTCATCATGTAGCAGCTGGGAATGTGGACTGCACTGCCCAGGCCAGGAACTTGAGAGCCACAGTATCTCCTTTCTGTTCTTGTCCCAGCTTCCTCCACCCTCCTGACAAGCATAGCTTGCACATGTACCAGAGTTGACTATCTGTGACTTTTCATCTCTGGCTCAGAGAATGCTCTCCCTTGTCTCTGGCTACCCATTGACTTGGCTGCTCTGCTTTTTATGTTATAACTTTAGTGTATTATGTCTTTAAAAGAGAGACGAGCGCAGATAACACCCATCAGTAGAGAAGCTGCCCTGGTTATCTCACAACACGGTAGAAACTCCTCACTGACCTCAAGTCTGAGGCTGCCTGAAAGCACATTCAAGGAATCGCCAGCTGTTGCGGGTTTGCACTTGAAATACTCATTCCCCTCCCCTCCACCTGCACCTGTCTCTGGTTTTGAACCCTTGTTCCCTAGATGCGGTTCTGTTTTACAGGACTACGGAAACTTTAGGAGGTGGCACCTGGTTGGTGGAAGTAGGTCGCCAGGGATGCACCTGTGAGGATCACGAGTAGCTGGGTCCCTGTTGGGCTCTCTGCTTCCTGTCTGCTGTGATGTGAGCAGCCTCTGCACGTCTTCCCACCACCGTAAACTGTGCCACCCCATGCCTTCCCTGCTGTGAAGGGCTCTGGAACTGTGAGGCAAAGCAAGCCTTTTTTCCTCACTTGTTTCTGTCAGATACTGGGTCACAGGCTGCACAAGTTACTGATAGACCAGTTGAGTCGAGACCAATGTACATTTTGAGTCATCTAATCTCAGTGTGGCATTTACTCCATCATCTAGGTTTGTTGGTAAGTTCTGCTCACTCTCATCTGAAAGCTGATTTTTATTTTCTCTATTATTATGATTTTGGGGCAAGAGAAAACAGAATTCCCCAGTGGCGGGGCTGTCACTGGAGCTGGCACGTGTGCTTCTCACCTCGCTATTTTCAGTTAAACATCTGGGGCCCTTGGTGCACTGAGAAGAGAGGGTTTGTTCACCGTTTATTTTTCCTCTCGGGTGTGCAGTCATCTGAGGTGGTTATGTTATGGTGACAACAGGAGCATCATTTGTAGCTGAGGTCTTGCAAGTTCCCACAGGCAGCCCTGGTGGTCATAAATCTCCATGCCCTGTGGAGTCTGTTTGTACCCAGGGATGGGGTAATTCCACCTACCTTGCCTCTATTAAAAGCGTTTCCCTGGAAGCAGCCTGGACACAGGCCTTGTCACCTGTTTTCCTGTCCCTTCGAGAAAGAAACTGGCTTTTAAGTAACCTAATATTTTAGAAAATATTTGGCTTAGAAGTGATTTGTTTCTAAATACAAATGGTAGCTAAATCAAAAGATTTCTTTCTTAAAAAAAAATTTTTTTTAATGCCTAACGAGCACCAACTTGGTTAGGTGAAAAGCAATGGATTCCTAAGAAATGAACTCTGCCAGGCTGTGTTCTACAGTGAGAAGCCACTGTATTTATTGGTGCTTATCTCTGCCAAGCACAGGCTGATCTCTTGGTCCTTTCCCCTCCTTTCCCCCTTTTCCTGCTTTCCTTTCTTTGCTCAAATTTGGTTCCTCCTACCTGCTGTTGTGAAAAAAAAAATAATTTCTTTCCTAGCGTCTATATTCCGGCCTGTCACCTCATAAAATTCCTCTGGGTGTGCCATTTTAAAATGAGTGCTCAAGTAAGCAAAGATCAGACGGTCACACGTACACAGACACTCAGACACAAGCACACACACATGCAGGCACACACAGAAACACAGACACACATAGTCTCGACTCTCCAACAGCCCTCAAGCTAGGAAATTCCGAGTTCCGAATTCTATTCCAGTTTTGACTCGTGGTTGCCAGAGAGGTTACAAATGGCTCTCAGGTGAAAATGTCACTCTGTCCCCTGCATAAAGTCAATGCTAATATTGCTTCAAAGGAATGAAGCTGTTTCTCCTTGAGTGGCATGTGCACATTGTAAATCCCCTATTCTTAGCCCATCTAGGTGGTGGTGGGCATATTCTTTTGTAGAATAATGGAGTGTTTATGTTACACAGTCCCATTGTGAGATCAATCAGGCCCTGCCAGGGTTTATAAACATTGTCTGCAGGTGGTCTTGGCAGGGCATCCCAGAAGACAAGACTTCATTGTCTGGAAACAGGCCTGCATAGCCCAGAGCAACAGGCTGCGTGCTGTGGACACAGCTTTTTGCTGGCTGGACAGTAACTGATGGACTCACAACAAGCAATCCTTAGCTCCTCCTCCAGGGCCTCCTGAGCAGTGGCCTCCTGAGGACCGAGAACTGAGTGCTCATCACAGAGGGAGAGCTGTCCTAGATGCTCAGTCTTGTGTTTCTCTTTGCTTCCAGGCACCTCTCTCCTCTTGCCTTTCTCCTTCCCGGAAGAAGGTGAATTTTGATAGTTGTATGTTTTTCCAGTTGCTCTTGTTTCTTAAACAGAAAAGGAGAGTAACGAGGTATAATTTGATGTCCTCGTATCCTATTTCACTTTCCCAGAAAACACACAAAAGCACTTAACCTCCAACACCACCTGGTGAGAATTTTAACCAAGCTACTGTGTGTTACTTAAGGATGAAGGGGAATAAAATGGGGTAAAAGAGATATATATATATATATATACACACACACATATATACATATACACACATACATATACATATATATACATATATGTATGTATATATACATATGCATACATAGATATATGAGAACAGCCATAATTGTACTTTGTCTGCTCATTCCCATTTGTTCAACACCAGTTTCTGGACTCATGACCATGTGACCTCAGAAGCAAATGTCCTCTGATGCTGTATCTTAGTTGGGAGTCAGAAGATTCAGCGTCAAGGGCCGCTTTTCATTAAACCAGTTGTATTGTCTCCCAACACACTACTAGCCCCTCTGGGTCAAGGAAGTCCTTTTTCCATCATAGCAGTCAGTCTAGATAGGCTCTACTTTGTCTTTCTACTTTCCACAGTCTATTATCCCATGTTTTATGTTTCATCCTGCTGCATGCTTCTGGTGTGGAGTTCATTCCTACCCATGACTATGCTATTGGCCCAGGGAAAAGAAATATGTCTGGGACCTGTGCAGTCTTGGGCCCTACTTTACATAGTTTTAGGGTTGTTCAGGTATCTTGGTATCTCACAGTAAGACCCAATAGCAGAAATCCATCTTCAAAGAGGAGTGTTAAAAGATGTATTATTCAGTAAAGAATGATCTGTGGAGGGTGACATGCTGTTTTTATTCCCCTGTGATGTATCTTTCAACAGAGGGCAGCCTGGAGAAGAAGCAATAAACTATGGCTTGCAAATGTCAGAGTGTTGAGTCCCAGTGGTGGTGCAGGAGAATTGTCTGTATTCTGTCAATCTGTTTATTTTGAATATATGCTGATTGGCCAGGCAGGAAGTATAGGCGGGTCAACCAGACAAAAAGTAGAGGTGGGTCGATGAAAACAGGAAAATGATAGGAAGGAGGAAGCCCATTCCTCCCATTCCTGCCCAGACCACCGAGAAGCAAGATGTAACCTGCCTGACTGAGAAAGGTACTGAGCTATGTGGCTAGTATAGATAAGAACAATGTGTTAATATAAGATGCAAGAGCTAATAAGTAGCCTGAGCTAATGCGACAATCAGTTTTGTAACTTATGGAGATCTCTGTGTGATTTTCTGTGGGGCTTGCCAGCTGTGGGGTACTGGGCAGAACAGAAACCCCAACAAACCAGCCCTCATGTTACACAATGGAGGTGTCCAGATCTTCCTTGATGGGGAGCTGTTGTCAAGCATGAATACTTTAGAGTCTCTCTGATTGTCTCTTATCTCTGAAAACCTAGCCTATGAGAAACTAGATTAACACTGTTAGTTTGGATCTCAACTGTCCCTCAGAGGCCCATGTACCCAGCCCAAGGTACTATACTGTAATGCAGAAAAGGATGTAGAGCCGAGTTGTAGTAAATCAGGTCATTGGAGACATGACCTTGAAGGGATCCTGACCTCTCCTCAATCCTTTCTTCACTTGTCAGTCACCATGAAATGAATGGCTTCCTACACTCCCTGTTCCTTCCATGACATTCTGCCCTGTCTCAAGGCAACCATGGTCTGACACCTCTGAAAACAGGTGTGCTGACTGGATTGTGTCAACTCAACACAAACCTAGATGTGTTTGGGAAAGTGGGATCTTAATTGAGAAAATGCCTCCATAAGAATAGCCTGTAGACAAGTTTGTAGGGCATTTTATTTATTTTATGTGCCCATTGTGGGGACTACAAATCCTGGGAAAGTGATCTTAATGGAATAAGAAAGTATAACAAGATTAATAAAGACCCAGAGACAAAAATCGGGATTCAACATAAAGGTCAGAAAAACAAAACAGCCAGTCACTGGCTCTTACCTCTACCTCAGTCTGAAATGGCAATCCTGCCTCCAGGAATCTCGGAGATTGTGTGTGAGAGCTGTCTCCTCCCAGTTTATATTCCCGGCTAGTGCTGAGATTGAAGGTGTGCCCCACTATTGCCTGGTTTCTATGGAACGCTAGTGTGGCTATTGGGATTAAAGGTGTGTGTGTGATTGTGGCTACTATGATTAAAGGTGTTTGTTACCACTACCTGGTCTGTAAGGCTGATCAGTGCAGCTGTTTTACTCTCTGAACTTCAGGAAAACTGTATTTATTAAAGTACAAATGAAATATCACTACTAGAAAGCAGGCCAGGCAAGCCATATGTAGCAAGCCAGTAAGCAGCATTCCTACCTAACATCTACTTCAGTGCCTGCCTTGAGTTCCGGCCCTGACTTTCTTTAATAATGGACTGTGATACCAAAGTGTAAGTGAAATAAACCCTTCCTTCCGGAAATTGCTTTGGTCATGGCAATTTATCCCAGCAACAGAAAGTTAACTAAAACACCAGGAAACCAAGGCGGGTGGATCATCTTTGTCAGTTTGTCACTGCCTGAAAGATGACCAGCACAAACACTCTGGTGTGCTCTTGACTATCTGAGTGGACCCGGGGAGGAGAAACTTGCTTGAGTTAAACCAAGCAAACTAGACATGGAGATGAGTAATTAACTTGAAGGGTTTGAAGCTGGTTAGTGGTACTACATGGTCTCTTCCTTAGGTGGCCTGCTTCTCAAGTGACAGGAAGTGCCTTTGAGGGATTTCTCTGTGTGTTGACTTTGCATTGAGAAAGCCCTCCTGGGATTTGGCTGGTTAAACTCTGGTGTTTGAGTGCTTGAGCTGAAGGCCTAAGACCCAGACTTGTGTCTTCTGTCTTATGGCTACCAAGGGTAATTGAACCTTCTCCATAGTTGTGAAACATTCTCAGATCACTTATGCAAGGGTTCAATGGGAGTCCCTCACACTGTTCATACCTCTGCATGGACTTCTGGCTGTGGCTTGGTTCTGGTTTGTCTCCCAAGGTTCATGGGCTGGTGGTTTAGTCTCCAGTGTAACACTACTGAAAACTGGAAGAACCTTTAACAGATGTGATCAAATAGAGGCTATTAGACTGTAGGGTGAAGACACCACCCTTGGAGAATATTAATGACCATGTTATGGTAGTGGGTTGGGTATCTCAGAAGCAAAAATGTCTTTGTTATACACACTCACTTGTCTACCATGAGCCACTGAGTGGATATTTGCCAGATGCCAGCTGTGTGTCTCTTTGGACTTTCCAGCCACTAGAACCGTAAGCCATTTGGCTCTATTTTACTTATATTTACTCAATCTGGGTGCTGTGCTGTTAGGCCATTTTTTTTTGTTTTATTTTGTTTTGTTTTACAGAGGCTACGTAAGCCCATTTTTGTTGCTGCTTGTCTGGCAGAACCCTGGAGAGACGGTGAGTCAGCTATGCTAACCCATCCCCCAGAAATCAGTTCTCAATATACTTAAATAGAAACTCTTGTACTCATTTCTTCCTGTCTCTGCCCTGCTCCTCAAATGACTTACCTGGCCATTTTCCTATCTTTTAGGCCATGGTTTTTATTATATTTTGTCTTTTGTGGTGGCAATTCATCTCTGATCTGCTAGCTGAAAGGCAATGGGCTTGTGGGATCCAGAGAGCTAGAAATACAATCTTAGGAGAACTTTCCATATGTCTTCTTCCAGAGAGAAAACCAGAGTTAAAGGTGTGTTTGGGAGGTCTACCACACAGGTCAGACATTGTGGATGGCAGGAGCCTAGCCTTCTGCCCCCTCTGTATGGTGGTAAGCTAGTGTCACCTCTATGGGCCTGAGTTCCTCACTTGTGAAGCAACAGGAGCCACTGAAAGACTTCTAAGGTTACTTTCAGCACCAGTATGTTCTGGTGATGTAGGTTGAGAAAGAGATGACTTTGATGTGTGGGGGAAGAACTAACATCGGTGTTTGAGTCCCACACCTTTGGGCCATTGCCGTTTGATGATCTTCTAGAAACAAAGACAGGCAGCAGGCGAGTGGCTCGGTGGGAGAATAATTCCCAGTGTGCACATAGCTCTGAGTTTAAGCCCTGGGACCACAAAGGGAAGTAGAGGTGGGTTGGAGGGGAGGGGAAGGGACAGAAGACACCAACTTGGTTGTGAACACTGCTCAATTAATACAAATTCCATTTTCTCCATTCTTCACTGTGAGTCAGGACTGGGTTTGTTCAAATCTGGAGGAACGCTATTGCAGAGACTGCTCTCAGCGTGTAATTACTGAAAGAATCGAAGGTTAAACAAAACCACCGTGGTTACCATTGCCCCTGCTATTCGGGTCCTCCCCAGTCCAACCCGAAGCCGTGCCTGTTTACTTTAGGGCCTCCCGGCACAGCTGCTCAGGTTTTCAGCCAGGATACGTGTGTGTGTGTGTGTGTGTGTGTGTGTGTGTGTGTGTGTGTGTGTGGCAGGAGCAACAGTGATCTGTGCAAAGCCTGGCCTCTGTTTTAGTTAGGGTTCCTGTTGCTGGGATAAAACACTATGACCACAAACAACTTGGGGAGTAAAGGGTTCATTTCATTTCTTCATCTACATTACAGTCCATCATCTGAGGAAGTCAGGACATAAACTCAGGGCAGGAAACTGGAGGCAGGAACTGAAGCAGAGGTCATGGAGGGGTGTTGCTTCCAGGTTTGTTCTCCATGGCGTCCTCAGCCTGCTTTCTCATACCACTGAGGACCACATTCCCGAAGGTCACATTGACCACAGTGGGCTGGGCCCTGCCACCTCAATCATCAAAGGAAATGCCCTACAGATTTTCCAACAGGCCACTCTAATGGAGATATTTCTTAAATTAAGATCCCGTCTTTCCACGAGACTGTAAATTTAGTGTCAAGTTGAACAAAACCTAGTGAGCACAGCCCTGAAACCAGACAGGCATGGATTGTCCCCAGAACATTACCCAAAGAATCCATTTGGCTGTGTGCTTTGGTTTCAGTACTTGTAAATGGGATTAAAGATGTGGTCACCTGGTGTTTTTATCAGTGACTTTCAGAAGCAATCCAGAAAAAGTGGGCATCCTTGCCAAAGCTCATGAGGAATATGTAGTGTGGTTATGTCCTAATTCATAGCAGATCATCACCACTGCCACAGTTTTGTGACTGGGTACCTCACCTAACAAAGAATGCCATCTTAGTCATCATTCTATTGGTGTGAAGAGACACCATGACCAAGGCAAAGCTTATGAAAGAAAACGTTTAATTGTGACTAGCTTACAGTTTCTAAGATTTAGTTCATTATCATCATAACAGGAAGTGGAGCAGCACACAAGCAGACATGCTGCTGGAGAGGCAGCTGAGAGTTCTACATCTGGATCCACAGGCAGCAGGAAAAAAGGTAGATAGATAGATAGATAGATAGATAGATAGATAGATAGATAGATAGATAGATAACATACATACAGACAGACAATGGACCTTGCTTGGCTTTTGAAACCTCAAAGTTCACCTCCAATGACATACTCTCTCAACAAGGCCACGTCTACTCCAACAAATAGTGTCACTCCCTAAACTTTCAAATATATGAGCCTTTGGGGGCCATTCTTATTCAAACCACCCCAGATACCATCTCAGAAAAATAGATTTACAGTATCAGATGATGGTCCAATGGCTGTAGGGTTGTGACTTTATCAACAAGGCAGGAGGGAAAAGGAAAGTAGAAAGGCAAGAAAGTGAAGACCGACTTCTATTTCTAAGATGATGACAGTCGTTGTCTGACCAGAATTTTTAGAGACTCTTCTGTGATGTCCTGAGAAAGGAGGCTGTACAATTTCCCCACAGTTCACACATAAAAGCTTAAAATGTAGGTGGTTTGCTAGCGTAGCAGGAGCTGCAGTGTGCACCCCTTGAAGCTCTGGCATCCAGGGAGCTCAGGAATCAGGCATATCAGGGTACCAGCTGAGGGCAGAGAAAGATCTCGTGTCCTGAAGCTACTCACAAGCTCCCGCCTCTAGAATTTGGAAGAACCAAGAAGGCTGTGGAAGACACTAAGCCAGACTCAGCCACATGCTAGCACCTTACTACAGTGGTCACGATAGTTGGGTCCAGTGCCTCCAGTATGGGGTAGGCTTCCAGAAAGGAATCTACACTGAGTTTGTCTTCCCTCTCGAATAATCGTCTCTAAAAGAGACATGTGAGTTTAAACCATCTTCT
The DNA here is from genome assembly GCF_982192425.1 of Myodes glareolus. Classification (NCBI taxonomy): domain Eukaryota; kingdom Metazoa; phylum Chordata; class Mammalia; order Rodentia; family Cricetidae; genus Myodes; species Myodes glareolus. Next base: position 48,445,495 of record NC_142039.1, on the reverse strand, counting down.
CTCTTCAGGATGGGAAGGTGTTCCTGACACACTTCCCTGCTATCACTCTGCTTCTCTTTCACTGTGTTCTGGAAACATCCTTTTCCAGAATGTTCTCTGTCATCTTTCATCATTTATAAAGGAAAAGTAAGACTGAAGGGCAAGTTGAAATGGTTTCCTGGCTTTCTCCTCTTCTCAGCTTCCTGGAGAATTGATATGATAAGATCACACTTAGAAAAACCTGAGTGCTGAGAGCTCTGCCCACCATTCACGTGTGCTAGAAAATGCCCTATCAAAATGCACCATGGCTGTAAGCCTGGGATCCTTAGGAAATCACTAGAGGTGGAGAGAAGTCGACCAATGGTCACAGTATTCACAGGGAGAAAAAGGGGTTTCTCTGTGGTACAGGACAAGAAGATGACCTCATGTGACTGTTGCACATGGATCTTGAAAACTAGAAAGGGTTTCGAGTGTTGTCACCATAACGAAGTAATGAAAAGTTTGAGGGTTCAAACATACACTGTATGTTCATTTCAAAGCATGACATGGTACCCCATAAGTATGAACAATTTTATGTGCCAGGTAAATATTGACTACTTCGGCTATTTTTGGAAAAGATGTCATCAGAGCGGGAGGAGGAACGGGTAAAAGATGAGATGAAGAAAATAAAAGAATGCATGTTACATGTGTTTGCTTACTTTAAATGACTTCTATAATTTTAATCACAAGTGAGGGGTAAATTCTTCTGTCTCTGAGATACTCAGTGGCTGCTATGTAAACTAGTCAACCATACTCAGATTGCGAGTCTCAGCATGTCTCCAGCTGCAGAACGGCCTGCTAGCATTGCTCTTAGCAATCACTGTTAAGTTGCATCCATTAGAGGGTTTCTGAGCACCAAGCAGCATGCTTGCTGTCTTGATTTGACATGATAATCTCAAGTGCACAGTTCCTTGGTGAGACTGTAACTGACCCCAGGAAATTGAGGCATCTTCTAGAGGAGTGAAAAAAAAAACCATCCCTTCTGCTGGTGCCCCCTGCCCCCCTGCACTGACTCCAGCCCCAAATTTCCACTCTGCACCAACCCCAGCCCTCCGAAGGTGCCATTGCAAGCTCTCATTTCCTGGGTTTCCTCTCAGTTACTCCTCCCTCTGCTTATTTATTGCACCAAGCCTTGGATCAGGGCATTGTTGAGCATTTTGCTATGATGAAGCTTTAATATCATTGAAATAAATGTTAACTATCAGTTGTTGTTTTACAATTTTTAGACTGGCCAGAAATTCAAATGTTGCCATATAGAAAAAAAAAAAAGTACTACTGTGTCTGTCCCGGCTAGGTTTATGCCAACTTGACCCAAGCTAGAGTCATCCAGAGAAGGGGGTGCCTTGATTGAGAAAATTCTTCTACAACACTGGGTGCAGGCAAGCCTCTAGGGCATTTTTTAAAATTAGTGATTGATGGGAGAGGGTTCAGCTCATTGTGGGTGGAGCCATCGCTGGGATGGTGGTTCTGACTTCTATAAGACTTGCTCATGACTGAACAAGCCATGAAGAGCAGCCGGTAAGTAATATTCCTCATGGCCTCTACATCAGCTCCTGCCCCCAGGTTCTTGCCCTATTTGAGTTCCTGTCCTGACTTCCTTCAATGGTGAACAGTGACATGGAAACATAAGCCAATTAATGCTTTCCTTCCCAGGTTGCTTTGCTCACGCCATTTCATCACAGCAAGAACAATCCTAACTAAGGCAGTGACTTTTTATTTATTAATTTCAATGTATTTAAGTTCTCTCATATTACCTAGCTACATACCACATGGCATTCATTTCCTAACAATATAGCATTTTGAAAGATATAATTTATTCATTGTATATCAAATCAGCATAAGTGAGTTATGTTAATATATTGTGATTTATGGAGGTTGCAATCAACATTAAAAGAGAAATGTCACAATCCAACTTAAGTGAGAAGATGCTGTTTTTACTTCTAAGGCTTACTTCAAGAAATTGTGAGACTTTTGATCCATTATTAGAACCTTGTTAGTGTCAATTAGGAATTTCACAGACATCATTTATAATAACCGATATCTAAAATAGGCATTTAGAACAATATTGTGCACAACAACAAAAATCTAAAATAAATACTTAGTAATTTTTATTTTGTGATCCTTCACGGTGCCAGTTCAATGGCATAAAGAGAAAAGGATTGGCAAAGATCAGAAGCAGCACACTACTGTGCTGGAGAAAAGGTAGACCTCTTAAAGGGATTTTCAGGATACTGTGAATGAAATATTAAGTAATACTACGGCTTGGAAATCTTACATGAAAAATCAGGACAACTGTAGTTAATTAAATTGTATTGAAAATTCTAGATATATTTTCCATAATTCACTCAAGTGTAAATTATTTATGGTACAACTTACCTTGGGGTTGGAGTTTATAAAGGGAAGGTAGTTATCAGTCTATGCTGGAAATACCGTTTTTTTCCTGTTGGGGAAAATAGGGGTTACCTCATGCTGTGGTTGGGGGAGATACTGACCCCATGTCCTGTATGTGGGGTATTTCTCACCTGAAAGTCTGAGTCCAAAATGATCTTCACTTTTTTTGCATCAGACATGACATCACATGTAGAAAATTCTACTCCTGACCTCATGTGATGGACCATGTAGGTGCACTAAAATACTATGTGAGATTCTCTTTATGTGTGTATAACACATAGATTAAATAGATGAATTTCATATTTAGATTTGAGTCTAGTGCCCAAACAATTCAAATAAAAAAATCTCTAAACTTGAAACATCCTGGGCACCCAGCATTCTCCCTAGTTAAGAAATACTATGCCAGTGTGCAACGGATGGCGGTGAGGATTTTGTTTTATTGTGATTTCTATTTCTGCTTTCTGTCTAATGTGATCTTCTATTAGTTGGCCCTTTCTCTCTTCACTCTGGGTCCCGGCTCTGTGTCAAGTGAAGGTCACATTCTGTTCCTGTGTGATGCCCCAGTGTCTGGGCAATGGGTAATGGCTGAAGACCAGGACCAGGTTCCTGGCTCGCACAGAGGAGCTGTAGGGATGTGTGTACCTCCATCCTTCCTCCAATGGGAGTTCAGAACTGCTCTCACTTTGGCTCAGGAAAGGGGAGCTGTCAGGCCACTGCCTCTGCCGGCCAAGGGAGAGACGCTAACATCGCGCCAGGACATCTAGTCCTTGGTTCTGATTTCCTATGGGACAAATTGGTGGCATGTGTTTCTTCTTCCTTTTTCAAGCCTGTTTTGTGGAGGGATCTCTGTTTCCCTGACTTCAGCTGCTTACATTAACCTAGAATTCTGCTTTCAATCCCCTTTGGACTTTCTTTGTAGTCACAGGATGATTTCAATCCTTGGGAAGCAGAGTAAGAGAGTCATTGAATCCTCATCTCCCACTGAAATTATTTCTTGGGTCCAAGCTCTCAAACGCCAACCTCTGGAAGATGGCGCACTTCCCCCCACCCCCCCCCCCCCCCCCCGCAACAGGCACCACCAGAGAGGCTGCATAACTCCAGGGGTTGTCTCCAAGGAAGCTTCCAGTGTCACCAGCCTGAGATCGACGTCTTGTTTTTGGCAGGAAGTGAGTGAGGAACGGTCTGGCTAGAGGGTTAACATGGGACATAGGAAATGAAACAACCTGAATGGCTTCAGTGAGTCGCCTGCCTCTTAAGGGTTAGTGCAAATGTGCCAAAGGGACCAGGGTAACCCCAGCCATTTACATGCTCTTGGCTGATGGGGCCTGTACACATGCCTGGGAGAAATAAGATCCTGTAGAAAGTATGGCAGTAGTTACTGAGCAATGGGTAATGGCTGCCTTGCTCCCGTTGCTAGCATTAGTTCATCAGTGAGGGCAGGGAGCCTGGGTGAATCATCGCAGGTGCTCTGTGGCTATCCTCAGATTGCTAAACTGTGAGACACACAGGCAACTCCTAGAAGCCAGCTCTCGGAGAGATCAAAAGAAAAATGACTCCCCCGGAGATTCCACTGGCTACAGTAAGGCCCGCAGAGATTATCACAGATTAATCTAAAGCATCTACTAAATAAGACAACAAAACTGGCACAGTAAAAACAGCAACAGCCTCAAGGACTGAAACTAAAATCCCTATGCTACAGTACGTAAAACAGTGCTATCCAAAGAATGATATAAAGGAAGGGTCAACCAAGATCCCTGTCTAGAAAAAGACAAACTGCTGACTTGATGCTCATCTCTACTGATTAATCCAGGACCCTTGAAATTCCAGGTTCTCTAGGCCTAGTCTACTGTTCTTTCAATCACTTGCAGGCAGTCCGTAACCTCGTGACTTAGTACTACGTATGTTGCCCTCAGGATCCGCCTCTAATGACTGGGGATTGGCTACAGGGTAGCTGGGGCTATGAGGGATGAGGAGGACAGTGCAGTGAAAGGGTTAGTGATGCTTCCCTGCCCGGATCTGAGGAGGTTGTCCCGTCGGTTAGGACGGTTGATGGAAGCTGCACAAGGTAATGGCCCACATGGGGTCAGTGGAAGTGCCAGACTCGTCTGTAAGACAGTGGAAGAGAGTGGGCTTTCATCCTGATGGCTGGAAAACACAGCGGCAACAGGCCGCAGGGCTCCCTGAAGGAGCTTCATTTACCACAGAGGAAAGGACTGTCTCGGAGGGAGGGCATCGCCCTCACCTTCCCTTACCCTCCTCCCAATGAACTTATGGCCATTTCCTTGAGTAACAACTTTAGCTGGAAGGTGAATCCTCCTCACATTCTGGGAGTGTTAGGGCCAGGCCTTGAGTTGATAAAAAAATAAGACTACACTAGAAGAGCCCTCACAACTCTCGTGTTAGAGTGGGTCCCATGGGAACGCGAGGGAAGAAAGTCTCAACCCAGGTTTGGTCTGATCTGACTCCCAGGGGTATGACAGGGTCCAGAGAACAGAACAATTATTTCTTTGGCTCCAGGTGTGCAAAAGGGCTAACGATGCTTGCTGGGGTAGCCTTGCAGCTTCTCCTCTGCCTCTGGTCTAAGATACAACTGGAAATTTCTGAAATGGCCTTCAGGAGAGAAACCCAGAGATAAAATCCCCTCCCTGAAGATTTAGATTAGTGGCACATGAATTGGGCAGAGGTGGTGATTGCCATCATAGCCCCAATTTAGTTCATAGTCTGGCACTCACTATTGAGCTAGATCTTGGCAGATGTTACAAGACCACTTCAGACTCAATTAAGTCATAACTGTAACTGAACTCGTATATCTTGGGCAAAGCCCATGGCCTCGGGCTTATTGCATGTAGTCAGTGTTGTGGACAATGCCACATTTATATGCAGCAGACAACAGTCTCATTCATAGCTACATTAGGGCCCTCAAACGTGGCCGTGACCCAGCTCAAAAGCACCTGAAACACCTAGGTGCTCACGGTGTGCCACACTGGTCCCCTACATTGAGCACGTTCATAACACCAGGGTATCAGAAAGTGACAAACATGCTGAGGGCCACTGTATCATCATATGCTCCAGAAGGTGAGAGCTAAGCCCTACAAAGATTTGGGGGTGTACTAGCTTGGCTTCAATCAGAGAAGTAGAAGCACTATGAATGACGTACAGTAAGAGTGTGGTCTCCTGTGATAGAGGTAATAGCTCCATAGTCTGGGTCAAGCTATGCTGTCCTTGGTGTAGGTCTGCATCCAGCAGAAAAGATGGATCTGAAGTGAAAAAGGGCAGATTGGCGCCTGCAAGGACAAACTACAGCCTCCTACGTGATGGTGTAGAGCAGGGATGAGGGGAGTAACCTGGGATGAGGCCTCCTTTGCACGCTGAGGTCTCAGGTTATTACAGAGTAAGAGGAACAATGGCTGCTTGGTGCAGCAGGTCTAGAGTACAATAGTGTGGCTACTTGGACCCGGAAGGACCCATGGAACCAGAAGGAGATGTCAGTGGCAAAGCAGACGGTGTTCAGTGTGGGGTGAGCCCCAGCAGCAGAGTGGGGCTCCACACCATCATGTAGCTTTGCTAAGTCTGTGGGCACATGCAGTTCCTCAGGGAACAGATCCTGCAAGTCACTCACACCATGGTGGTTAGAAGTGGTAATCAGATGCAAGAGTCCTGAGTGACTATACATGGTCCAAAAGTCAATACAGAATACACTACCGTTAGCTTAGTAAGCAGCCATGCTTGATGCAGCATCTGTGAAGCTAAAAGGTTCAGGATGATCCATACTGGGTAAGCAGAAGTTTCTTCCTTAACCCCACCGCCTTGCTACACATATTTGTGGAGTTGTTTAACAGTATGACTGCCTAGAACTACAGGTCCAAGAGAACTGGTTGGGAGAGTATGGCATCTGTTGACAGATCCCCTGAGCAGCCATGTGACCTTGGACATGTCCTTTACTTACTAAACACATAGAAACAGCAATGGCCACACAGAGAGGCAAAGAATGTATTGTCACTGATGCCACTCGGGCATCCAAAGCTTTCTGATCCCCAGCTCTGTTCTCTAGAGACTGCCATTGAGCAAACAGACAGGCCATCTGCTCTTCTTAGAGTCTAGAAAATGAGTGAAACACGCCAGCACACAGTCAGCTCTGGGTATTTCCTGTGAACTGGCTCCAGGACCTCATGTACACCCAAATCCCAGTGCTCTAGCCCTTTCGTACCCAACGGTGTGATGTGGCAGAGAACCTGACCCATTTCCATCCGTACCAAATCACTTCCAGCAGAACATCAGTGTCTGCCAGTTGGCATGAGCGGGTTGATATAAATTGTATGTGCTGTGGAAAGCACTGTGTGAGGGGCGGGGTAATTTTAGATTCAGTGTCTTGAGACAGTGACTAAAAGGACAGACTTAAAAGGAAGAAAACAGCAAAGCAACAAAGGAGTCACTGCACTGGAGATTCTAAGGCACAATACAGGCCACAGGCAGGCGGGAGGGAGGATCTGGGCGAGGAGGTGGGTCAGGGAGAGCAGGTGGGATCAGGGAAAGGAGGCTATCACAGGAAGTGCCCAGTGCACTGGAGCACACAGCAAGGACCCTGGTCTGTGACTGTCACAGTTCCCCTCTCCTCCTTGAGGGATAGGTCCCTACACTCTAGTGGGTACCCAAACTCACAGGCAGTACTGAGCCATCCACATCCTATATTCA